>NW_028321911.1:9090909-9242424 GCF_036245765.1 Copidosoma floridanum
TGTATATACGAACAACTTAAATGCGGAATATGATTCTCGCAATTAAATATTTCTGAAGATGTTGTCGATAGTACAGGACCTGATAAAAAATAATGTGTATATATATTGCAAAGTTTTACTTATAAGTATACGTCAGAATATTTATACACATACATATTGTAGCGCTCTTACTTTTGTTGATTTTTGAAAACGTGATTTTCGGGGGAAAACAGTTCAGGCAGCTCGACGCAGTGTCTGTTTATAATACTTTTGCGCAATATATTTTTCCGGGGGAAGAGTTGCGAGGTCCGATTTTCGGGGGTACCGAGGTGATGAGTCTACAGCTGAGTGGTGTAGACGGTGTTCTCCTTTTTTATATACGTACTCGTTAAATCTGCGTTTTGATTCTCCTTCCTGAATCTGGGACCGTTGCATTTCAGGACGGATAAATCTTTGATTTCCTTTTTTGCGTCGAGCCTCTGCGTACTTTTTTTACTGTAAATCTGATAGCGTAGTTTTAATCAGGTTATTTTAAGTGATGTAATTCTCAGTTTAAAATTTATAGCTGTAATTATACCTATAAATTATAGCTATAATTATAGCTATAACTACCTATAAAACAGCTATAATAATGTATAAAATTCAGCTATAAATATGGCTATAAATTACAGCTGTAATCTTTTCACAAATTTTGAATAAAAATTAGTTTAAAATCAGATTTCTTCAACATATATCGATCGGTAAAGACGGTATCATCCGTGTGATAACAGTAAAACTGAGGGCCTAAAGTATTTTTAAACAATTTTAAAAAAACTTGAAATTGTATATGATTTCTTGTTTTTTTTTCTACATATTCAAAAATACTTCAGGCCCCCAGTTTTACTGTTATCATACGGATGATACCATCTCTACTGATTGATATGTGTTGAAAAAGTCTGATTTTAAACTAATTTTTATTCATTATTTGTGAGAAATTTACTGCTGTAGTTTGTAGCTATATTTATAGCTGAATTTTATACATTATTATAGCTGTTTTATAGGTAGTTATAGCTATAAATTATAGGCATATTCCCGATCAGAAACCTTAGTAGGGTGCTGATGGGGTCCACACTACGCTGCCAAATTAACCACATGTGGTCCTATAATGGCATCGTCACGGGGCGTAGATGTGGTCCTCTCTAGTGTGCCCCAATAGGAAAGAAAGTTTACCTAACCCTTTGTATTTTTTGTGTAGGTACATCATTACATTTAATACAATTATCATAAGAGCATGTGCCTGATTTACCATGCGGGCTATGTAGATAATGGAGTTTATCGGCCGTGCAGATAAGGAAGAATTAAAATTACGGTTACATATATTTAACAAAAAAACAGAAATATATAATGTTTTCAACAGTTTTAGCTAGGTTATTGGGGCAGCCTACGATGGACCCTCAGTTCGCCCTGTGACGCGCCTAATGGGGTACCAACTAGGCAGCCTAAGGGGGACTCCATTAACTAAGGTGGCAAACCCATTAAATTTCTGATCGGGTTAATAGCTATAAATTTTTGACTGAGAAAGTCAACTCGCGATTAATGAACATAGTGTTAAAAACCGGAACATAAATCTCTACTTTTGTTTTCAATTATCAATGAGTGTTAAAAATAATTGAAGTGTTAAAAATAATTAACCCGTATTAGTCAAAAATCCGATTCTTGAATTGTAAGGTTATAGGCACGCGCGCTCTCTTCCTCGAAGTATTCGCTACACGATGCATAGCGTGACCTGTATAATTCTCCGAATTTCGTCTCTCGAGTATGTTCGTGAGGAGAAGTGTATTCGATTGACTACGCCAAATAGGATAAACTTTATTTGTAAATGCGCTCGATAGCTGATGCGTCTATCTTTATTCTTTTGTTTGTAAACTTTCCAAGTATAATAAATCAAGTTTCTATTTCTTTAATTACGCCTCGTTAAATATACGTTTTGATTTCATCACGTCCTTGTCCTTAGTTAATCCAATAGAAATAAATCTTAAAATTAATTCAGGGATTTCGGAGCCAACTATTACACCGTGAGGAACGGTACGCCTAAGCGATCCACGTTGGTCCCACAAAAAGTCCTCGTGAAAAAGACGAAGACTCGCAATATATATATATATATATATATATATATACAAATGAATAAATTTTAACGTCAGTATAAAGTATATATTAGATAAAAAATAAAATCATCAAAGTTAGTCATGAATCAGCAAAAATTCATCCCAATTGGAGTTAAAAACAAAAAAACAGACGGAAAATCATGAAAAGTTGATGTTTACTCTAAATTTGTAGGTTAGATTTCAATTTTACTTACCTCTCCATAGTTTTTCTTCATTCCTTATCATTAAAGAAAGAGAATAAAAAAAGAATTTCTTATATATCTATCAATGTTCGCGAGGTATTAGGTTTTGAGGAAAAAAATCAAAATCGCCCACTGTGCGCGCCGTGTCGATTCCGCCCTTGGAGGCTAGTGCTGGATCAGCGCGGCCCTGCGCTTGCGACCGTCAGTATGGATGAGACTATGATGACTGTGATGCCGTGCCTTGCAGTGTTGGCATACTTCCTGAGAAGGGCAGAGAGTCGCCATGTGGCCCGGCTTCAGGCAGTTAAAACGCAGAGCGGCGAAACCCCTTCGCCCAAACGTATCTAGTTCTAGGAATCGGCTGCTGTGTCCGACGTAGCGTGGTGCGTGGCACGCAGGGCAGTTATCATCGATTACGTGGGTCGCGAAAGATCGGTAGTTGCGGCTGGGTGGCATCGGCGATAGAGGGCGACTGCCGGTCGAACGTACAGTATCACTTGTCGATCGGGGAGGGTGCGAGGCTTCCATTGATATCAGTGAGCAGCCGCACCTCCGCAGAAAGCTGGATAAGGTGGCAAAAGCAGCCACTTTCCCCTGTGCCAAGCTTGCAGCCTCCAGCTTCTCGAAATCGTTTTCCCAGGCTCTCCGAGTCAAGGGGTCCATGGCGATTGAGGCAAAAGAGATCATCCACACATCCCAATGTTTGACGGGTTGATTGAGCGCTCGCAGTTGATTACGATCGATGCTTTTCTAAGGTATCAAGCAACCCTTGCAGACCAGCAGCTGACTCCTCATGCAGAGGCTTGAGTGTTCGGAGTGCCGTGACGTGATCCTGCACGAGCAGGCGGCGATGCTCGAACCACGAGACAAGAAGGCTCCACGCCATGGAATAATTGGAGCCAGCGAGCTGCAAGGTGTCCAGAACTGCTTTTGCCTCTCTCTGACGTTTGCTTTTAGGTAGTAGAGCTTCTCGACGTCGGTGAGCTGGGTATCTTGATGAACAAGCGCCTGGAACAGGTCGCGAAACTATTTCCAGTCCTCGAGATGGCCGGAGAAGTGCGGGATGTTATGGTGCTCGGAAGGCGGGAGCCCGAGGCGGGCTAGCGAGTCGCCACCTTCCGACAATCTCGACGAAATCCGATTCCTAGCGTCATACAGGTACGCTTTAGCATCGAGATAGTATCCTTGTGCGGATCTGTGCAGGTCTCTCAAGGAGGCGACTTTGTCCACAGGCGTGCCCTGAAGCAGATCCTTATGATTGGCTTTTGGAAGTCATCCCAATAGTTGACAAGCAGCTCCAACCTAGCATCGACGAGACCCATGCTCCATACTTCAACAGCCTTGGCGGATTTAGTGAAGTCCGCAAGAACCTCTAGCAGAGCTCGCTGCGTTTCTAGCAATGGAGGCCAGCCTTCGTCATACAGTAAGTTAATCACGCGCTAAGCTCGACGCTTGTCTCTCAAGAGGCGCGTTGTTACTGGTGGTCTAATCGTGTGTGCCGAATGAGTCTGACGCCAAATATTGAGAGCGGTGTGAGAAACGACGAAATGGCGGTCTGACGTAAACTTAAATAAAACCTGCGGTTATCTATGAAGCTGCCTGCAATCTGCACCTCAAAACTTCTCGACAGCCTCACTTTCGGAGTAATCGCGATCGCTCGCGAGGTCCACGACGCGGACTGCACGGCAGTCACGGTTGATGTCTGAGCATCTCTCGCTTATCACATCGCGTTAAGGCTCCCATAACCCCAAACCGCTCTGCCATGTGGCGCAGCTCTGCACGATTGTATCACTTGCAACAGAGGCCCGAATGTCTCGATACGTTCTCTAACGTAGAGAATGTCTCATCGCATGCTCGAATCTCACATCGTTCTACTTACATTATTGCTTCAAATCAAACCGTGGGCCTGGCTGTCCTGGACTCGATAAGGTTCTGGCGGTTGTCTGTCCTGGTCACGCAATCCGGCTCGAAAGACCAATGTTTTAATAACTCTTTATTTTGTTGGAGATACGACTCGGCGGATCTGCCGATACAGAGATTTTGGAAGTCGAGCGACCAGGAGTTCCGGTTCGGTGGTCTTCTTACGGGCGATCCGTTTTCTCCCTCAACCTTTGGTTCCATCAATGCTCTCTCCTTTTCCGCGACAGCCGCGCCCTTGAGCCAGCCGCAGTTCTCTCTCTCCAGTCCGGGAAGAGAAGGGAGGGAGGGAGTGAGCGCACAAGACAAATCTCACACAAGTAGTTACCTACAACAGGTTACCCGCCTATCGCACTACTTTTATATACTACCTCGATATTTTTTCACAGTGCAGGAGAAAGTGTTAGGGATCCACGGAATATAGTTAGATTTTTACAATGAAAATGCCATCAAAAAATTATGATAAAAATCACGGGTCTACATTCAGAAAATAATTTATTTGAAATGTTAATTCTGATGATGTGAGAAATCCAACTTGGTCATACTTAGCTCACAGACGTCACAGTTTCAGGTATAAAGTTTCAAATTAGAGAAAACACCGTCTTTCATTTTCAGTTTTTTGTTAATAACTTTTTTATTTGTTAAATTAAAGGTAAGCGTACCAATTGACGGAACATGAAACTATACATGCTATTTTACAACTAATATCACCAAAGAATTATTTTTAAGCAATTAATAGTTAATTTTAATATTTTTAAACTGAAAAGGCTTGATTGTTACATTCAATTCACAGTAAAATAAGTTTCTCTGTTGCAAGGGGGCACTTCTATCACCTAGAATTTATAATACACGCTTCACATTTATATTTATATTCTTCTATTTATTATATTTTCTTGTAATAAAAAATCCGTCTCATAGACAATTAAACAGTACACATTTTTTTTATACATATATTTCATTTCTATTTGAAACACGAAAATTCCAATTTAAACACCGCGCGCGGCGAATGTGCGTCTAGTACGTTAAGAAAACGCTAGAGCGCGTTCACCCAAAGAAGGGAAAACCTGCTACTCAAAAGGAAATAACGTTAGCATAAAAGGCACCAGTGCGCAATGCAAAAGGGAGTCCTCTTCCAGCGAGCCTGGGACCAGCGCACTTAAATAAAATGAAAGTGCGGCCAAGTAAGCGAACTGGGTCGTTGGGGATTAGCCGCTTGAGATTTTTCTTACCAATAAATAAAATAAAAGTGTGGCCAAGTAAGCGCACTGGGTCGTTGGGAATTAGCCGCTTAAGATTTTTCTTACCAATAAATAAAAAAAAGTGCGGTTAAGTAAGCGCACTGAGCCACTGAGTCGTTGGGGATTAGGCATTTGGGTTTCATGTGTTCGGGCTGTGAGCGCTGTGTCTTTGAGTTTTGGACGTTCAAACGACGCGCAGTCGCTTGGCCAATCGGAGGCCGGCTGCGCACAAGTGTGCGCGAGTTCTCAGGACGATCTGGGCACACTGCCTGGGACGCGGAAACTCCGTTGTTCACCCAGACCTGGAACTTTCCCGTGCACCGGTATAATACCGCGACGAGCACAAAGGGAGATAAAAGAGACGAAGTACGAAGGCTGATAGCTGAAAAGTAAGTTTGTATACCACCGACAGGTAACACTTCCACTAACCGGTATCTACTTGACTTTTGGTGCTTGACCGCTTTAAGCGTGGAGACGAGTCATCCCCAAGTAGTCGAGGCACTAGGGTTAGCGACCACGTTCTTAGGCGAAGTTCCTGGGTTGACGACTTGAGCAGTGCTCAAGACACCCAAGGGCCCTGAGAACGACCTAACCTCACGTGACTTGGTAGGATGGGTAGTTACCTAACACTAACTTTCCGTGGTTGTAATAAAAATTCGTATTAGTCTAACCTAACGTGTTTAAGCTGAGATATTAAGGAAGGAAAATTCAAATTGTCATGTATGTAAAATTCTTTATTAAAAGGGCGGATAAATTTTAAGTAAATTATCGAGTATATTATATATATTTTTTTTTATTATTAAAGTAAATAATTGCGATTACTTAAATATAGTTAATACATGTAAAAATTTAAGATACAATTTACTTAGAATCATATGATTAAATAAATATAAGATAATCTTACTAATATATAAAGCAAAGTCGCTAAAACAGTTGTAATCGCTAACCGCGAAAACTACTGAACCGATTTTGCTGAAATTTTGCACACTGATTCATGATACTTCCTAGATGGTTTTAGTATAGTTTTTATCTTAAAAAATTTAATAACAATAGCAACAAATGAGCTCAAAGTTTTGCAAAAATACGCCAGCTTTTCACTTTAGTTCAGTAAAATCCGCTAGGTGGCGTCGACAAAAAATCGAAGCTACCTGCAACATAATTAAATAAGTGTGGTTATAATAGGCCGGAGCGTATCGATAATGGTATAATCGAGCTTCGGCAGCTCAACAAGCTGTGTAGAGAATGCTGGTGATAGTCCTGCAGCTGGGTATCCTGGTTACGGACGACACTCTTCTCTAAAGGGGAAGGGACCTAGGTGCCCCTTCACCCTGAATCTCGACGAGTGCGATCAAAAAAAAAAAAATTGATTCCAACCGATGCCGTCTCTGCCACAATACCAGGAGACATATCTAGCCAGAGCACAATCTGCACCAACTCTTCAGAAATGTGTGGCAGTCCCACCATCCCACCTGGTGTACTTAGTTAGAGAATTTGTGGCTACAAATGTAAGCAAGGGAGAACAGCTCTGAGGGGCACGGGAAGCCACAACGGCTACCTTCTTGGTCGTCGCGTCCCCAACGCGCTTACCCACATGTTCCCGTCTAACGATGAGCGGTTGGTTATCCGGGGAAGGACCCGAGACGAGATATTCTTTGGTCAGCGGCGTACCTCCCTCCATCACAGTCTCCGTACATCGAGACTCCCAGGGTAAGAATCAAGCTACCCGTAGCCAGCTCTTCATCTTCAGGAATAATAATAAAGAATAGCCTGGAAGTTTCACCACTGGCGCTTTTTAGGGCCATTATAAGTATTTACGTCCCCTACTTAACCATCAATTTCATTGGTTCTTTTTAAGATCTACCCAAGTGTAAACTACCTTGCCAACAAATACATTTTTACTACCATTTCCGGAAGCGATTCGTCGACTAAAAGACTATATTATGACGGGCACTATTAAACCAAGTCAGCCATTCACTAGCAGACGTCACCTGCGGAGTTGTTCTTCGCAAGGCTGGAAAACCGGTGACCGACGACCCTATACTACTCTCTTGACTCTAAGCATTCAACCAGGAATCGCTGATCCTCTCCAAGGTCTGCACTGGGAAAACCTATAACAGCTATGAAGGAAAAAAAACTTAAAAGTCAACGGGACAGCCTCTACTGGACAAGTATCACTAACCAATCTCCCCATCTAAGATCACCAAAACAACTGAATCTGCAAATAAAAACTGTTCTTTAGACACCAACGTCTTCGACGTTATACCGGGAGACGTTGAAAAAGAGCACTACAACTAGCCCCAAAGCTTCGGACTTTGTAATTTTTCTCCCGATCAGTCTGGGTCTTCAACAGCAAGCCAGAGAAGATCACCCTGAGGTATCCAGGCACTCACAATTACTGTTAACTGCAGTCAAGAAAGAGTTAACTTAAGAAGCTCACCGGTCTTTTTTAGGACCATCGGACGTCGAACTACCTTGCCAACAAATGTATTAAAATTAACAAAGTTGACTGAAAATAGCCTTTAGGGGTCATAAAAGTCGTAAGCATGCCAATAGTCGCAAAAGGGTATATTGGAAAGAAAACTTCAAATGTATCTAATGAATACAATTTGAGGCGTCAAGAAACTGACGCAGAAAATTTATCGAGATTGAAACAGCAGCGTCAAAATCGACAACTTAAGAGTCCATTACGTGAGAGATCAGCTTTTCATTGTACCCTCACAGCAATCTCTGAAATCTTTAAAGATCCTACTTTAGATTTTTAAATAAGTAGAAAATGTATTTCTGTTTTTGTGGCAATAAAAATGTTGGGTTTAAGGTCCAGGACTTTGTTGCTCTGGTAATAAAATAGTGAGATATGAGGAAAAAAAATTTTTTTTTAATATACATTTTTTGGGGGTTTAAAATCTTAACAGCTTTAAAAAATAGCCCTTTTCGTGAATTACACGGAAGAAACTGTATATCAACAACTTCTTATAGCCATCGATTATTTTATGGCATAAAGAACGCACGGTACTTTTCAGCATAATTATTTTTTTGAATTTTTACACCTTATTATTTGACCAAATAAACTATATGGATTCCGAAAAAATATGTTTTTAATAAGAAGATTTTTGTTCTGAGATGTATCGGGAATATGTGTAAAATTTTCTAACTAAAAATGTTTCACATTAAATGTCAACACACTACGGTGTTTTATTTAGTAAGTCTCGGGCGAAGCCGAGACGGGGGGCTGCTAGTTAAAAATAAATTGATTGTACTTATTTAAGCAAACCTTCCCCTCCACGTAAGATTGCGAGTTCCTTTTATAGTTTAAGATAAAAACTAGAAAAATAGCTGTTAAGATTTCAAATCGTTTATATAAACTGAGAATATTATCTGTACCCCACAAAAGGGCAGAAATAAATTAAAAAAAAAGATATTAGATTAGAAAAATATTGAATAAGTTAAACAAGATATTAAATTACTAAATTAATTAAATTAAGGGAATATTCAGGAGAATTCAATAAAGTAATAATCAATAAACAATTGCTGTATATGGTGCAGGAATTAATTGATTATTCAACAGATAAATTTTGAAACTTGATAATAATTATTTTAAATATTGTATATAATCGGCAATCTGAGCAATTTCCCTCTTTAACACAGTGCAACGAACCCGCCCTCTGACATATAAACACTATCATTGTTTGTATGTTGGTTCCTAATCTTAGAGTTTCCTCGGTACAGATAATATTCTTAGCCGATTGTTACCACCATCAATTAACCGGGGTTATACTCAAAGAAAGGGAAGTCGTACCAGAGGATATGGAATATATCTCTTTAAGTATAGAGGGCCAGGGCAGGCCTTTTCTTGTTTTCAACTTTTGAGGCACATAAATTTAGTTAGGTACCCCATAAGGCAGGTGGCGTTAGCGTTGGAGGTTAAGTACCGAAGCAAAAACTGTCGTTACCATGTGGGTCAGTGCTGTAGGAAACAGTTACCATGTGTTACAGATCAGCTAAATCTATTATTATATGCATCGCCGTAGTAGGTAAACCAACTAAAATGTCAAAAAAAGCACAGCTCCTTTTGAACGTCTTCAATTTTTTATTACCACACTTGATTTGCCTAAGTAATAATTATGATCATTCTACGTATGGATGCAAAATGTTACGTATTATATTTATGTGCATGTAAAATATAGCGTTGCAGATCAAAACTGGTGTAAATTCGATCCCCATGAAAAAACTAACTTTGTTTTAAAGTAAAATGTTAGGCGAGTTTAATGTGTTTCGTACATATCGAAAAAAGAATCATGACTCCAACAATAACGTGATATAGTGGTATGTAATACAGTATTTATTTTAATAGCAAACTATAATAATACTAAGTGCCTCTTTCAATACAAAACGAAAGATTGGAAAAGTAACGAGATCAGCAAAAAATAGTTACATTGTTTGATACATCAAAAAGTTATCAAAAAGAAACATTTTAATAATAAACAAATATCTTAATTAAATATCTGAGTAAATGGAGAATTTACAAAATGAAATTAAAGATTCACAAAGTAATAAGATCAAGATAAAATAGTCAAGTTATAAAACATCATTCTAAACCTATATAATTTTAGTAACAGAAACTATGATAATACTAAGTACCTTGTTAAACATGTATAATATTTCTTATGTTACTTAGACAAAAGTATTAAACGAAATGAAAGATTTTAAAAGTAATGAGATCATCAAAAAATAGTCCAATTTGTAGCTACATAAAAGATTTATTATTTACAAAAAATAATGGAATAATAACATATCCTTGTAAAATATCTGAGTGAATAAAAAATTTCGCCAAACGAAATTAAAGATTTACAAAGTAATGAGATCAACAAAAAATAGTCAATTTCTTAAAGATCACCCTGAATCTATAATACAATTGTTTACAATTGTTGAAATACTTAAATGAAGTAAATATTTTGTTAGAGAGCAAAACATGTCAATATTTTGCAAAATTCTTAAACCTGTATAACTTGCCGGGCTGGCTTTATACTGTTTTTTGGCGAACAATTGCAAGTAAATTTGGAAAAAAAATATATATCATAATTGTTTACGTGAAATTAATCAGAAACCGATTTGCATGCTTATTCATTCCCTTAGCTTTTTTAGTACAAATGATTTCTACAGCCTTCAAATATTTTTTATGTCTGTCCGAAGACTTTATGCTTTCTTATTTATTTTTTTCCAAAACAAATATTTCAAGTATTACAGCTTCCACAATCCACCAATTTATGAACTTCTTCAGAAAGTAAACGGAAATTTTTACAATTTGTATTATATGTTACGTGGGTAAACCAAAAAGTAAGGAGGTGCTTCGCGAGAACGATCAAAACCTTGGAACCTTAAAGACTTTTATTCAAGATACTTATTTATAAGGCAAAGACGCGTGTGTGTTCCCGATTAATTGCCCGATCTCTCCGAGTGTTCTCTTCGTTCTCTCGGTCTGTGCGAGTCTTCTCTTTGTTCTCTCTGTTTGCCCGAGTATTCCCTTCGTTTTCTCGGTCTGTGCAAGTCTTCTCTTCGTTCTCTCTGTCTGCCCGAGTATTCCCTTTGTTCACCCTGTCTGTCCGAGTCTTCTCTTCGTTCTCCCAATTTTGAAGCTTGCCGGGCCTTATATTACCTCGTTCCCCTCCAGTCGGTACCCTCTTGATAAGGTAGCTTCGTGGTCACCAGGGGGAGTTAGTATGATATGCCTAGCATATCGTACGTAACACGTCCGAGGCCGCGACGTCGTCGACTTGACGACGCTCGCTTTCCGATGTTGACGGAACTGAGCCTGTGGATTTGTTGCGAGTGTGCGTGTGTGTGCTGTATTGTATTCTGTTGTTTGTGTTGTTAATGTAGTTTAGTATCCTACACTCATTCTTCCATTCTTTTAGAGAATCGCTGTTCCCTTTACATTAATATTTTTTCTCTCACAATTATTCCGTCTCCTCTCATCGTGTGCTAAGTGTATAACAAAATTTTTTTTGTATGCGCTTTGCCTTACATTACAATTATATATGAAATGGCCGCGAAGCGGGCTTCTGTTTACGACTACTTTACATTAAGTGTGGTTTTACAATGTGTTTTTTTTTTTTTTTTTTTTTTTTCTTTTTTTTTATACTTTCACTTGCGCTTATTCATCAAAAAAGAGAGAAAAAAATTTCGTACAACCTTATCATCAAAAGAAAAAAAAATTATATTGTCCTACGGACTGTGCCCCTTGGTGTAGCCGAGCGACTCCCGGCGCTCATTCTCATTTTTTCATTGTTAAAATGGTATGTGATGTTATTATACTTATAGCATTACTATTATTATTATTATTTTTATTATTATTATTATTATTATCGCTACAACTACCATTTTTTTTTTTTTTTTTTTTTTTTTTACTTACAGTGATTATTTCGACACTACATACTTAAAAAAAAATTCTTTCCTAGTTTAATAGTTTTATCCTTCGGACTGCGCCCTCCAATATAGTCGAGCGACTCCCGGCGCTTATCTTCGAGGCTCACGAATTCTAATTTTGGTCACGGACAATTCTAGTATCAGTCACCTTTCTGCTCTGAGTTCTACTGTCGGTGTGGTTTGAATTACTGCCAATTCTCGTGCTTCTTCTTGAACCTTTTGTTTTCCTGTGAACATTCTATAACATATCTGTAGTAGGGCCCCCCCGATGGAGAAGGCACTTAAACATAAGAAAAAGAAGCCCCATGCCGAATTCATTAATCCTGTAATATATAAAGCTGTTAGCTATTAGTTTCCAACCCTAATTACTGTGGTAAATACTTGTCCTAACACTACTTATACTTCATCGATAGGTATTTATTTAAATGTATTACCGTATGTACCTTACCCTTTCTCTTATGTTTCCCCTTTATTTGGTTAGCGTTGAGCTGCGAGTGTGGCTCTCTCCTCACATATAAAGTAAATAATAATAAACGTACATCTTCTAATTCTCTTTCTTTACTTTTTTTGTACAATTATTGTAATTTATTTTAGTGTCTTTGTCAATGTGGGTATTTTTCTCCTAGTTAAAAAAATTCTCCATCGTAAATATGTTTCATTACGTTATCTTTTATTTCGCATTGGCTCTATGTGCGCATATAAGTCGCTTATTGAGTTTGTGAATAGTCGGATATAATATAATGCGCTCCATTTTGCCTGAGGCGTCATATAACATATTTAAGAACACTGTAGAGTCAAATAGTTTGACGATTGGTTGCCTTACATTTCTTTAGTATATTTTTTTTGGTCGAGACAAGCTTGGAAGTATGAATTAAAAAAAAATCATTTTCTGGCAGTGAAGTTTTGGCCCGTATCGTACATATTTCTAATACTTTTCACCCATACATTTTTTTATATAATGTTTCCCTCATACTCCTCTAATCTCTTTTTTTATGTAGTCAGATTTAGGAAAGGATTTATAAGGGTATTTTTTTGTCAACAACCACTCTTGACGCCGTAGACGTATTTGCTGAGTTAGTTCGCTGCTTTTTCGATATTCTTTTTTTTTTTTTTTTTTTTCTTTTTTTTTTTTTTTTTTTTTACAACAACAAAGCTTTCATTTTTTCTCTTTAATGTCTAAAGAAAGTGTGCTTTTTAAGATGTTTACGTGGCGACTAAGTTCTCAAAGCTGAGCTTCAACTCTACTTGCGTCACAGCGTGATTTTTTTCTTTTTGCGCCAGTAGAATCTCCTTGTGTGGTCCTTATGGATGCAGTTAAATTTTTTTCTTTCTTGCAAAAGCTGGAGCAGCTTGCGTACACTACCACGCAATGTCGTTGTGTAAGTGACAGCTTATGTGATTGCAAGCGTCTTTTATTTTTTTTCAGTTAAGCATGCGGGTTGTAGATTCGTATGCCTTCTCTCCAATATCGACGACCCTGTTTGAATGAGGATGGCCTAGTAACGTTGTCCTTCGATGGCCTAGTTCTCAGAAACACTGCCGCACACTGGGTGTGGTCGATTATTCCTCTCGATCGTCGAGCGGTGATCTGGGTGCATTATTTTTAATCTCCCTTACATGAACGATTAAGTACTGGTCCATGTAGTTTTTTGCAAAATTATGATAAATTTGAAGTGGACAGTTTGACGAACGAGCTATTCGTTAATTTAGACATGGTAGTCAATTCTATATCCCGTTACGATTATGTGTGGCGTTTCAGGTATTGTGGTTATCAGTATATCATGATGGTAGGAGTGGGATTGTTTCTAATGTAGAACAATAGCAGGAAGTAAGAAGAGGAGGTTTAATCTCTCATACTCGACGTGGGCTCGTGGGCCTTTTTAAAAAAATAGTTTTATTTTTTCTGAAATTGTTTTATTTTTTTTTTTTTATCATTCCTCCATGCTCCTCTCTACCTAACAATAATTGCTAAAATTTTTTTTTTTTTTTTACAATAATGAAGTCAATCGGGTAATCAAGAAAAAAATTATTTTAATTTACATGTATATGTCAGCTTATACGTCTGTTTTTTCCTTTTTATTTGTCTTTACCATGCGTAATTTGTACATTTGGCCTGTGAGTTAATTCTACTCCTATTGAGTACGTCTACTCCCTAGAGAGTGCCACATGCGCTCCTCATTCGCTTTGCTTTTTTTTCATTCACGTTACATCAAATTACAATTGATTAATATTATTAATGCTTTGTTTATGCGTACCTATCCATTATAGTTGTGGTTTTTTTTTTGCAAATCTAAGTGTAACGTATGTGAATATCTAGTTTGCGGCGCATCCGGGGCCGCGAAAAAAATTTTATCGTAAACCTAATTAATCCCACTCTTTATGTCATATTTTCGCGCTGCATACGGGGGCCGCAAAAATTTTAGAAATCTGAATTTTTGTATGTATTTTTACAATAGTCTATCTCCACAAGGGGGTGGGTTAATTGTCAGAATATCTGTTGGTTGCGCAGTAATCTTTTATTTCATATTTTCTTTTCGTATGATTTGTTGCTCACTCGTTGCTTGTCCGAGGGCCGCGAATTCATGAAAACTAACGCTTGTCGCTATATATATGTATTATACACGTATTTTTCTGTTTATCCTGTCTTCCTATACAATATACTATGTCGGTATACTAGCTTTATTTTTCTTATATCCAGTATTTCTTCTGTCATTATTATTATTAATGTTACTATCATTATTATTAATATTGTTATAACTATCGTCGTTGTATTCTCTTCAGTCAATGGCTTACCGTTGCTTTAAGGATCCAGCGGGGGTGGTGGTTTAGGTGGAGGCCTTATGCGCTTTTCGTTAGGCTCCCACAGGTAAATCATCATTCCCGGCCTTCCCTCTACATCTTGCATTTTCATGCCAATCATTACTAGAGCCCGTAATTCATCAGACCTTCCCTCTAATAAATCATGTATGTTGGGCTCTTCTTGTTTATTGGACTCAATTAGATTCCTTATATGTTCTTTTTCTTTTTTGTTGCAACCAGCTGTGGCTACGAGTTGCATTATTTTGTCTACCCTTTTTTTTTTCTCTAGCTCCCCTTCGTTTTTTGTGAAAATTTCAATTTTTTTCTTGTCATCTCTTTTTTCTTTATCAAACAATCTTATCATTGCTTCTTCCAGGCATTCGACGTCGTCCCCTTCGACGTCTTCTGCGCGCTTCCGGTAAATTTCCTCATATTCTAGCAGCTCTACTTCCGGAACAAGCACGTATTTTATTTCGTTACTTGTATTAATGATCTGTGCGACTATTTTACCATTAACATTCATGGCTATAAAGTTCTCGAACAATATTCCTTCCTCCATTTCTTGGAGGGGTATCCAGCCATTTTCTGAATTATTTTTGCTTTTTCTTATTCGCGCATAAATTATTTGCCTCGATCTCGCAGGTATTTTAAAACACTCCGGCCTTAACAGTGGTATCTCTACGCTATCCAATTTAATCGTATTCTCGGCGGCGCTTATCTGGCCTTGGTATCGCTTAAAAATATCCCACCCTATGATTCCTTCCGCGTCAATTGGGAAGTCATGGGGGACTACATGTAATGTGCACTCTAATCCGTGCAACTGAGCCTGTACTGTGCCCAACGTTTTGCGTGCTCCGTGAGTCACGTCAATAATAGCTACTCGATACCTACTGTCTATTAGCATGTCTGTGCTTAGAAAATTAACCTTTACAATCGAAATTTCTGCGCCTGTATCCGCATAAAAAGTCGCCTTTCCATTCTTTAACTGTGGTCCCTGTAACTGGACCGATGGTGGCCTATGCCCTGTTCTCGCGAGTTTTATAGTTATCTTGGGAAGCTGCTCTATTTCTTCGTCGCGCTCTGAAAGCTTGGGTTCATCATTATCTACATGTGTGTCTGGTGCCTTTGTCCGACTACTTTTCTTGCGGGCTCTCCTGTCTTTTCTTGTGTGTTTTCCGCTCCGTTTTATCGGAGTGGTATCCTGCTGTGCCGTATTACTTTCTATTTTTTCTTGCACTGTGGAGTACTTGGACTGTCGTTGTGCGTCTTCTTTTCTACTATCTCTTTCTCCGTCTTTTGCGGCCTCTCTCTCACACATTTTTCCTCACTGGACACACTTTTCTCTATCTCTTTCTCCAGTTGATGTTCGACGTTTGAGGAGCACGCCGAACATCTTGCGAGTTTAAAGCTGCCGGTACGTCCCTCCTATTGTCAGGGCCGTATGCGTTGTTTTCTCGATGCTGAGGGCCCCTATCCCGTGGCAGCTCTTGCCTAATTGGGTCCCTATTATAGCCGTCCCTACTGTCTTGATTTTTATAGTTGTTCCCATAACGGTTAAATGATTCCCTGTTGTTGTTATTAAACTGGTCACTGTAGCCGCGGTTGGTGTAATAATTGCTCCCTGTAGGGTTGTAGTTATTATACCTGTTATTGTAATCATTTCTGTCATAGTAGTTGTTAGTTTTATTATTGTAATCGTTATTTTTATTATTGTAGTTATTATTCCTATAATTGTAATTATTATTCCTGTTATATTGTTCCGCTGGGCCATTATTATAGCCCCTGTTGTAATTATTGTAATTATTGTTATTAAAGTTATCATTTTTACTCCTATAATCATAGGCATTTCTGTTGGTATGGGTATTATTTACGGGTTGGTTACTTCCCTCGTTTCGCCGTCTTTCCTCTTCCTCTATGTCTTGCACACGTAAACGACAGTCTCTCGCGTAGTGTCCTGGTCTCTGACAATAACTGCAATTTCCTTTTAACTCTCTTCCGTTGTCTCGCGAAGTTTTTCTGTCATTGATTACTGCTAGTAATTTTCGGCATTCCTCGACTGAATGCCCGGTTCGGCCATCGCAATATATACAGCGTTTTACGTTTGCTGCGGTCCCTTGTGCCCCGTTAGTGATTTCTGTTGTGTTATCCTCTTTACTTGCTAGGTTTACTAGTGGCTCTCGCTCGGTTGTTGCCTTATTGTATGCAGGCAGTGCACTTACTGGTAATGCGTGCCGTAGACTGAGGTCACTCTCTATTTTTAATGCCTCTATGATTGCTTCACAGAGAGTCCTTGGATTTAAGCTTGTGATTTTGCACCTGTATGTTGAGTGCAACCCATATGTAAATTGTTTGACTGCTTCTGCCTCCACGCCTTCCTTTAGGACCTGCTTTTGAATCGGTAGTAAGCTTGGATTCGAATCGTGCAGCATCGTGAGCCTGTTATATAATCGTTGTACCCTTCCGCCGTAATCTTCTATCGATTCCCGATTTTGCTGTCTGATTATCTTCAATTGTGCCATTAAAGTGTCCGAATTATTTATACTCCCATATCTGTTCGAAAGTTCCCGAAGAAATTCCTGGACCGTGCCGAATAAAGCCAATCTGGGCGCGAAATGCTCAGCTCCTTTTTCCTTTAGTCTACTTGCGATGGTTCCAAGGAAAAATAATTTATATTCTGGACCGATCATTTGAGCAGTCATTCTTACCATTCTTTCGAATAGCGGCAGATTGATTGGGTCGCCGTCGAAGAACGGGATGCTATTTGCCATGTGGCTGAGCGTGGGCAGAATGTTTTGTTGTAAATTCTGCGGTCTGCGTGGATGGTTATGATTACCCGTAGCTTGCATATTTTCTGTATATAGGCCCATAGTTGGTGCTATATTGTCCCTATCCCTATGTTCATTAAAATTGGTCCAGTATGTGTAATTATTAGTCAACGGTGGTTCTGCTGCCATAGACACGAATCCCTTTATTTTTCCAGGTTCTTTGTTCCTATCTCTTAATCCGTCCCACAGCAGTTGAGCATGTAAGTCTCTCGTCCCGGAGTTTCTTGTGCCTTGATATTCGTAACGGGGTGTAACGTGAATCGGCCGCTCTTGTTTCTCTGGCATGCTCCATTGTGTTGATAACATATTTGTTTTATTTTTTCGAGTTCCACGTATTTCTTCAGTTTCTCTTAAGCTTCGCTTGATGACTCGTTCGCCAGAAAGAGGGTCCATTTCTTTATTTATACGTCCTGTGTTTGCGTTTGTGTCACACAATATATTCCTTTGATCCCTTATCGTCAGTGACGGATTTCAGCTGGTCTCAGTGTTTGGCTCATGTGGCACGTTCACTTCCTCTGCTCTTTTCAGTTTTGCTTTTATCTTTGAAAATAAACTCATGACTATCGTTTTTGTTTCTTCGTCCAGGGCATCTAGTTTCTCGCACCCCTCGGGTTCCAGCTCCAATTCCAACATTCGTTCCGTCATATTTTCCTTTTTTTGTTTACTATTGGACTCTGGCCTGTACAAGTCTGCCGTCATATTATTACTTGGGCCTTCGCTATCACTCTCTGACTCATGGATATTGTCGCGTAGATGAATCATTTTTTTTTTTTTTTCATTTTTTTTTTTTTTCTTTTTTTTTCCTCTTTTATATATGTATTTCTATGTGTCGTATCCTCCTTTTTGTTTCTTATGAGGTGTATTTATTCTCTTAGCAACGGGGTTGCGTTTAATAACCTGTGTCACAGCTTAACAATAATCGGGTGATAAGAGTAGTGACAGGTGAGATAAGAAAATAAAAGAGCAGTGTTCGTCTTTTACTAGCTCTTTTTAATTTTGGCCCTTTCTTAGTTTAGTGATAACTACGAAGAAATATTATTTTGGGAATATCTGCAGTCTGTTTCGTTAATAAGAATTATAATAATGGAATTAGTGGTGTATATGGGTGCCGGTTATT
The DNA here is from genome assembly GCF_036245765.1 of Copidosoma floridanum. Classification (NCBI taxonomy): domain Eukaryota; kingdom Metazoa; phylum Arthropoda; class Insecta; order Hymenoptera; family Encyrtidae; genus Copidosoma; species Copidosoma floridanum. The sequence goes on from NW_028321911.1 coordinate 9,109,534, forward strand.
ATTATTATATTATTATTTTCGGATGTTTCCTATAACTGTGGAAGCCTACTTATAAATTCCCTCTGTTTTATGTTTGATATGCCTAAATTTTCCTAATCTGCTGTTTGTTTAAGTCTGTTGTCCCGCACGATTTCTCTTCAGGTTCTAAGAGTAAGAAAAAAAAAAACGCCAAACACGGGGAGCGGACGTGATAATAAGTATAAATCCAGAAACAAAAATTTTCTACGACCTTATTTTCGCCTTATAAGTGCCTTCCCTCTTTTTCCCGGGGAGTAAGGTATAAAATTAATTTTATTATAAGTGGACTTACGTTCTCGTTGATATGCACACCAGTAGAAATAAGATTTTGAAAATCATCTCTTTTCAGCGCTCGCCGCTTGTCTCCTTGATCCTTGATCCTGTGATTATCGGCAGTTAGTGTCCTAGTCCTGTTTTCCTGCGGGTTGATGTCACCGTCGCTTGCAGAATATGACTGCTCCTGTCCTTTTTGATCGGCTTCTCGGCTCCTCGATTTTTAATCGTTGTATTCTCGCGGCACTGCACTATGTGTGCTTCTCGGCTTGCAAAAAAAAATTTTGACTCTTACTAAACCCCACACCTAGCACCAAAACTGTTACGTGGGTAAACCAAAAAATAAGGAGGTGCTTCGCGAGAACGATCAAAACCTTGGAACCTTAAAGACTTTTATTCAAGATACTTATTTATAAGGAAAGGCCCGTATGTGTTCCCAATTAATTGCCCGATCTCTCTGAGTGTTCTCTTTGTTTTCTCGGTCTGTGCGAGTCTTCTCTTCGTTCTCTCTGTCTGCCCGAGTATTCTCGTCGTTCTCTCGGTCTGTGCGAGTCTTCTCTTCGTTCTCTCTGCCTGCCCGAGTATTCCCTTCGTTCACCCTGTCTGTCCGAGTCTTCTCTTTGTTCTCCCAATTTTGAAGCTTGCTGGGCCCTATATTACCTCGTTCCCCTCCCATCGGTACCCTCTTGATAAGGTAGCTTCGTGGTCACCAGGGGGAGTTAGTATGATATGCCTAGCATATCGTACGTAACATATACGTCCAAAACAGTATAAAGCCAGCCCGGCAAGTTATACAGGTTTAAGAATTTTGCAAAATATTGACATGTTTTGCTCTGTAATAAAATATTTACCTTATTTAAGTATTTCAACAATTGTAAGCAATTATAATATAGATTCAGGGTGATCTTTAAAAAATTGACTATTTTTTGTTGATCTCATTACTTTGTAAATCTTTAATTTTGTTTGGCGAAATTTTTTATTTACTCAGATATTTTACAAATATATGTTCTTATTCCATTATTTTTTGTAAAAAATAAATCTTTCATGTAGCTACAAATTTGACTATTTTTTGATGATGTCATTACTTTTAAAATCTTTCATTTCGTTTAATACTTTTGTATAAGTAACATAAGAAATATTATACATGTTTAACAAGGTACTTTGTATTATCATAGTTTCTGTTATTAAAATTATATAGGTTTAGAATGATGTTTTATAACTTGACTATTTTATCTTGATCTTATTACTTTGTAAATCTTTAATTTCATTTTGTAAATTCTCCATTTACTCAGATATTTAATTAAGATATTTATTTATTATCACAATGTTTCTTTTTAATAACTTTTTCAAGTATCAAAAAATGTAACTATTTTTTGTTGATCTCGTTACTCTTCCAATCTTTCGTTTTGTATTGAAAGAGGCACTTGGTATTATTATAGTTTGCTATCAAAATAAATACTGTATTACATACCACTATATCACGTTATTGTTGGAGTCATTCTTCTTTTTTCGATATGTACGAAACACATTAAACTCGCCTAACATTTTACTTTAAAACAAAGTTAGTTTTCTTATGAAGATTAAATTTACACCAGTTTTGATCTGCAACGCTATACATTATATATCATACTATAATTTACATGCACATAAATGTAATACGTAACATTTTGCATCCATACGTAGAATGATCATAATTATTATTTAGGCAAATCAAGTGTGGTAATAAAAAATTGAAGACGTTCAAAAGGAGCTACCCAGATAGCATCGTGACGGCACTGTGACCGCAACGTGGAGCACGGCCTGAAGCACGCGTGAAAGCACTCTGACGTCCAGCTGTAGCAATTTCTGAGTGCACACTGCAAGCATGGCGTGGAGAGTGCACGTCATGCTGTCAGACTGCATTCACCATGCATTCACCAGAGCTGCAGGTTGCGTGTACGCGAGGTGGGATGCGTGTCGTGGGTAGCCGCTCATAACCTCTAAGTTTTTTAAAATAATTAATAAAGCATTGCGACTATAAAAAAAATAATTTATTTGTATTAATTAAATTCAATTGCACAGGATGATAAACACAAAGTTACAATCTTATCCTACAGTTACAATCCTACGATACATATTACATCATGCAATGCAAATTAAAATTAACTATTTAGCAACACACATCACAAAAAATAAATTATTACATATTACAAGAAAGTGAATACTGAATGAAAAAATTAGTTACATTTTACTTAAATGAAAAATTATACGACTTAAGATTTGACACTGCCATGACAAAATTAAATAAAGACTCAGCAACGTAGTTATTATGGAATCACTGAAGTTCACACCTGTTCAAGTCCTGTAAAAAAAATATTTTTTTAGTTCTGCTATAATATCTTTTTATTTGAAAACTTTTTAAATAATGTGATTGTACTGGTTTATGATCATGTAATAAATATATTTAAGACATTTGGATATTCTTTTCGATAAGCAACGAATCCTGCCAATGAACGCGTGCTTACATACAATATATTATTCTTTAGTTAATTATTAAAACTTACTAATTTTTTTATGTGAGGGTTGTTGGAACATTTCAGATACATCCGGAAATTCCTCATCAATCTCTTGCTCGTCTTCTTTCTCAACCTCTGACTCCGACTGAACTATATCATCATGTTGCTGTCCAAATTGCTCGTTGGAAATTTCTTGATCATCTTCTACAGAACGTCTATCTTCTATTTGTTCTAAGTTATCTTCCTCATTTATATGTATCACGCCAAGGTCGTTTGGGTGATGGTCTTCCAAATTCTCATTTTCTATTTGAGCCATGATGGTCTGATTAATTTCTTTTCGCCGACGTCTTTCTTTCAAACTTTTTAAGGCTTTTGTCATGCCATCAATAAAACTATCCCGGCTGCTTTCTGATATTTTTTTGCTGATTTTCATAGCCTCTATATTAAAAAACATAGATTTGTAATTGAATATGTACCAATAGGTAATTATAGATTGATTTTTATTAAAAATGTCAAGTAGTATTAGTGGGAAAAACGAGTGAAAGTAAGAGAGATGGTGCGTGCTTTTCACTACTTGTTTTTTATCCTGTTTCATATCGTACGATTTTTTATATTATTTTGCAGCACTTAATAAATACTTTATGACTGTTGGTATGCATTGTTATTCTAACCTTTTTAAGTACATAGTTTTATTGTGATTTAAAGCATGACTGTCAGTGTAATTCATCATTCAAATGCTTATAAAAATATAATAAAAAAATGATTATTAGTATAAATTCTTACAATTTCATATAAAATGACTTGTAACATAACTTTTATTAAAAATAACGGTTATCTAATAGAAATTCATCCGAATCTATTTTTATTTGTAAATATTAAAAAAAAATACTTTTAATTCGAACAATGAATGAAATTTTTTAAATATAGTAATAAAATCATACAGAAGTGAAATTGTGATAAAATTTTAAATTTAATTTTTTTTGGCATTTTAAGGAGTACTCGTAAAATGTTATAAAATTAATAAAAAAAAAAAAAAAAAAAAAAAAAGTATGCTTACAGTAGTAATCTAAAACAGTTAATCACCAAGACACCAAGTAAAAATTTAATTGATTATACTCTTTTTCAAAAGTATTGATATGAATTTACATGAGACAAACCTTCACAAGCGTTAGCAAATTTTGTTCGCGACAACGAAGTCAAGTTTCGTAACGCTTTTCCGAGCCAAGAAATATATGGAGATATTTCTTCGTCACTGGCAAAAACATGCTTAAAGTATATTGCTGCACAATCAACTGCACTGGCGCCTCCAAGGTACACGAAGTAATGGACCTGTATTTGAAGTAAAAGTTATTTATGAATGCAACACAATTTGTACACATATTTTTTTACAGCTTTAAAAAAATTAGGAGCATCTTTTAATAATACTACAGATTTCTAATCAGTAAAATTTTTTGATGGCTTATTATTTACCAACTCATCATATGTAGCATCGGCAGCACGGTCAAAATCAAGAAGATGTTGAAGAGTTTTAAAAGGCAAAAATTGAGGTACTGCTTTCATTCCACCACGCCTTTGTGTTGTTAATCGCTCTAACAACTGATGATTAGATCTGCAATGTATACATTTTAGTTAAAATACCGTATTTATTATTTTATTAATTGTTTTTACATGTACACTTACTCTACTTTTGATTCAAGATGGTCCAACTTCTCATTTATGATTACCATATGACTAGAATTAGAAAAAAAAAATTAATAAGGGTACATCAGTAAATAAATTTTTATTTTCACCTTTCATGGACAATAATTTGATTTAACTTCTTATGAAAATGAAGCGATTTAGAATTATTCTTAACTTTCAAAAATATGGTATACATTCTCGATGTTTTTGCGTAGAGCAAAAATTTTTTTCGTGCCTGCGTAACGGAAGCGAGTACTTCTGTCTCACATAGTGGGATGAAAGTATCACTCTCGTTCCACAGTGGTAAAAAAACTTGTCTACACTATATGAGTAAAAATGCTCAGATTGCACGTGTATTGCCACCGAAGGCGAAGCCGAGCATTTTTTACTAAATCTTGGTGTGTTATTTATTATTTAATGTGAAGATTAGTAGATTATTAACATACTATTGAATCTTGTAATATGTTTTTATTACGGAGAAATTAGAAATTCACAAAAAAGTTATCCATAAAATTAATTTTGAAGATTTAAGATTTTTTCCCATTCATTCACTTGCATACTAATAAAAAAAATTTTTTTCACAAATGAGTAAGATTCTGAATCATTTTTTTTTCTGTGAGGTCCTCACGTTGAATTATTTTCATAAGCACTCTTAATAGAATTCTTTTTCAACACTAAATTTTAACTATTAATAAAATTAAGACAGTTACATTACAATTTTAAAAAATTACTCATGAATTTGTAGCTTGAATCATTTCCATAATTTCTTGCAATTTCTCGGTAATATTGTTTGTTGTTGGCTGCTGTTGTGTGTGTGTTAAGGATTTCGTCGTAATTAACAATGGATTATTTGGTGGGATTTGTGTTTGGGTATTTACAGGATCAGAAGTTGTCATAGTCTCTGATGAGCTCGAAACTAATTGATTTTTGGAGTTTAAAAAAGTATGGTGTATTTCACGAGAAGAATTATCTTTTGGTTTTGTTTGAGCAGTAATTGTTTCGAGTATCATTTTGTTAGAGACATTACTTGTTGCACTGCTTATGTTTGATTTTTGAAGCCCATTAATGTATTTGGCAGGCAATACAACGCGAATATTACTTTTCATAGGGATATTTTTTGATGTACGTGATTCAGGAAGTTGTTTCAAGTTTTCTTTCGATTGTTCTGCAAATTTTACTGTGTGCGGTTTTTGTGATGGTGATGGTGAACGGTGTAATAAAAGTTTATCTTTTATCTATTGAGTTATTAAAGTTGATTTTGGTGTTTTTAGTACTGGTAGGTTTAATAGATGTTTTTTTTTTTAATATTTATTGTTGCAGTTGATGATTTCGGTATTTTTGATGATAGTATTGGAAGACGTAATTCCGGCGCTGTTTTAACAGATTCTCCCGCTTTCATGACGGCAATTCGCTGTTTTGACTGCTGAATATCCCTCAGAATATTTACTTCGGAAACTTTTGGCGCCAAGGAGTTTGTACCACGAAACTTAGACATTGTGGGAATACTGAAAAAATCATCAGTGCCAGTCAAACATCTTACAATTGTATTCTATACAATGTATAATACACAATATAGTACTATGTAATATTCTATACAATGTTTTTTCATAAAAATATATATACAAGCTAGTAAATGTTATTATTATGCAAAATAATCCATTACAAGATTAGAATCCAATGGCGAGAGATGTAAATCTCAATATGATATTAATTTGTAAGTATTCAACAACATATCTTTCATGTTAATAATAGTATAAGGAATAGAAACGCTGATAACAACATCATAGATACTAGACAGAAACAACAATTGCCTATACTTTTTATATTGAAGCAAATAGTACAAACTTTTTACTTGATAAGTTGAATATCAAGAACTAATAATTTTGATGTACTACAATACGACTGCATAAAATTGAATGTGACAACAAATACTATTCAAGATTGTCAATATTTGCCTCGAGCACAATTTCATAACAGCGCCACCAAACGGGAGACTCAAGAATGATTGACTTTGACGACCATACCAGTGCTCTCAAATTAATGTGACTGGCAAACTTTAGGGAAATTCAAATTGGCTACATGGCGCAACCCACAAATACCCAAATAACTCCACAGAACTTTATGCACAATAAAGGGAGGAACTAACCGAATGTGTCACAAACTAATGCTAAAGCACTGTCAACGTAGGACTTGTGTACTGAACTTTTTTGTATAAAAATGAACATCTCCTGGTGCATTTACTTTGTGGTTCATGGTTGTGAAACATATGAAAACGTATCGTCAACTAGCAGATGGCTCTTAACTATAGCTATACGAATATGTGGAAAAGCTTTCAGTAACTATTTTATTGCATATTATGCGTTTTACAGCCATTTATAACAAAAAAATGCTCTGGGTTCTGCTTATTATTACAAAAAAGATTCAATACGCTACACAGGCTAAAATTTAATAAAAAATTTAAGTAATTCAATAAAATTGTTTCGAAGCTCTATGGTAATATGAATTTGTGCAAGTATTTGACCGGTCTATAAATACAACTTATAATTACCTAAATACAATTTTACATAAAAAAAAATTTAATACTACCAAATACGAATAAACATTATCGTATGACTTAATCAATTATTAACGTGTGAAGATAAAAACTTAACAACAACATAATTTTGTGGAAGACACTTTGAAGAGGGAAGTTCCTCCCAATATGGCATTCTGAAACATTTGCTTTCGATTTCAGTGAATTCGATCATAGTTGAATCTATTGACAAAGAAGAACAATGAAAGATACCAACATGAGACGAAGAACAATTAGTTTCGAAAAAATCATTTTTTTCAAAATTTTTCACAAGGCAAAAGAGATTACCATTATGCAGCTGTAAAAAATTTTATATAACACAAATGGTCTCATTACGAAGAATAACTGTATTATCTTGTTTGTTTATCGAAAGATACAATTTTCCGCATTGTAATTTTGAAAACTGACGAAAATTTTGAAAAGGACCTTGAGGGAGAGGCCCAGAATGATGTTCACCAGATAGTTTAAGGGAATTATCTTGTTTTTTTATTGAATTCACTTTCTTTTGCTCAGCATTTCTTCTCTCAATTTGTTGTAAGTGTTGGTTAGGTTTTCGACACATTTTTCGGAAGTATGTCATATTATTTTCATAAGGGAATGCTGAAATCGAATCTAAATGCCCAAATGATTTAACATCTTCTACTAAATGTAAAATAGCATGAATATTATAAGATAAAAATGTCGAACCGTAAATTTCTTCAGCTCTATCGACAAATATTCGATTGCACTCTTCTGCCAGCACTATATCATCATTTGTCATATAAGGATTCGTAAAAATTCTTATCGCTGTATTTAATAAAAGAAAATGTATGTATACCGTAGGATTTACGATTCCGCGAAAAATAGATGGTCCGCTGTACAATAAAATTTGACGATGTTCAGTAGCCTTATAAGATCCATGTTTATCTGCTCTTTCGGGTTTTCTTGCAAAATCTCTAGGACAATACTCTTTCACCTGTTGCATTCTATCAGATAACATCTTCACATAGTTTTTTGGAATTTGAGTCGACTTTTCATATTTACCATCAACAATAGCCTGAAAAATTTTTTCCATTACACCTAAACAAACCAAGTGCATGTAATCGAATACTACATTTGAGATCAGACTAATTGGAAGTTTGGAAATCGGCGATTCTTTGTCTTTATGATGTTCACCATCTAATTTTAATAAATATTCTGCATCAGTTCTGGGCCTCTGATGAATCCCCTTATAAATCATTACCCCTGGTCCTAAATATTCTCCAGTTATCCAACATTTCGAACAAGGTGCATAAGAATTATGCCCTGCATGACATAAAATAAAAGCACGAGCGGGCGCATCAGCAATGAAACAACGCAACTGGATCGATCTCGTAATACCAAGAAATTCAATACCACCTTTTTCTAAACATTGTAAAACTTCATCAACAAATGGCTTAATAACATCTTCAGCATTAGATGGTTTATGAGAACCTTTATAAATACCTACTACTTCGAGAGCTTCATGAAAAACATTTGCTACTCTTATTTGGACTGGCCACATAATAATTTTGCTGGCTTTATCAAGAGAAGCCTCGTCAGTGCTGAAATCTATCATAAGGACATCAGGAATGGATTCAGGAGGTACTGACCGAAGAATCTGAATAACTCCCTCTTTAAAACCTAAATGTAAGTATTCACCTTCAGTTAATTGAACAATCGATGAAGAATGTTTTGGAGTGCCTAACAATGTTCTTGGGTCTATATGAAAACTTTCAAAACAAGGATGTGTTCTGAGAACTCGTAAAACTGCTCTAGATTGTTCGTAATTCATATTCGTATCTATCATTGCATGACCAAGACGAGTTTCAAAAATTTTTAAGTCATCCTGAGGCTCGCTGTCACATAAAGAACTTGAATCAGATTCTCGAAGAGTACCTGGATCAAAGAGAGAACCATTTGATATATCTTCATCAACCAAATTAGAAAAATCTACGTCAGGGTCACCAATGGAATCTCTATCCCTATTTTTTGTCATTTATGTCATTTAAATGTGTTGGCGCATCTAAACTAGGATCAGAATTATTAAAGTCAGACGAAACATTATTTTGTACTGTAGAATCATTTGAGACATAATGGCAACTAGTTTCTTGTAATGCATCATTTTTTGCGTTTAAAAATATACGTTTCATGCGTGATTTGTGCCATGGAGTACACTGACTCAAGGGCTTTCGTGAACGATACGATTTTAATCGAAACATTATGATTCACATAAAAGAATAAACGAATTTACTTGTAACGTACCCGGTGCAGGGCTTCCTCGTCAAGAAAGATGATAGATGAGACGTCTGCAATGTTTTTTAAGAAGACATCGAAACTTAAAAATTATTTACATAATAATTAACTGCGATCTTGCATAAAAATATTCGATATGGTTCGTCAGGTATATTAGCGAAATATATTAAAAGGAGGTTTGGGAGTATCATTCAGAGAGGCGAGGAACGAGAAGTCCCCCCGGCCCACACAGGTATACCCCCTTTACTGTGCACGGCCTCCTCTTGCACTCAACAAACTTGAATATTTACGACTGTAATAGGTTATATTTTTGAAAAATGCCTGGTGAGTCATGTTTTTTTTTTTTGAGCATCTTCCTTTTGTACTAAGGAATCTATAAACCCGTTTTTTCATTTTAATACATTTATAATATATCCAAATTTTAATGAAAAGGCAACTTAACCTCGTTCTCTAATAAGAGACCGTGTTGAACTTACAATATTGAAAAAATTTTTTTCTCAAAAATTTCCCTGGTGAAAAATCTGAACGAATTCAGGTATACTCCTGATATGCTCAAATATAGCATACATTTTTTTTGGCACGATTCTACATTTTAAATTTTCTCCCAAACCTCCTTAAATACGTATTTTTTCGTTTCCACATTAAAAAAACTGACGAAGACAGAATGCTTGTCACCCTTCATGAGAACAGTTAAAGACTTCATAGCTCAATATTTAAAATTTAGCAAATAAGATGATCAATTTCACTAGCTCAAGAAAAAACATTGCTATTATTAAAATTTCAGGTAACATTTAACGCTCTATGTTTTCAGGTTATTAACATTTTTTTATTATTACAAGATTTATAATTAATTATAATGTTTTTATCATAAAAAACTTATATTGTCATTTTAATATAACATATTTTGATGTAAATATCAAAATAATGGATGTTAAAAAAAAAAAAAAATTCAAACGGAATGCTGGTGAAACTATTTAAAAATAATGATCGGCTAATGTAGCATGAGACAACAAAAAAATTATACAAAGACACATAGAGGCACGACACTAATCACACGAACACCGATACAACATATATTTATTATATAGATACTTAAATTCGAAGTGTTTATTTTTCGCGGTTTTGTTACATGACAAAATTAACAAAATCAATTACATTACATTGATACTAGGTTCATGACTTAAGAATTCTTGATAACCTGGTATACAGGTACAGATTCATTCAAAAACAACAAGCTCGTATAGAATAATTAAGAATAGTATCAAAATATGAATGTATTATCTCAAACAAAGAAAGAAAAATCTTAAAACTTATTTTATTTGCAACTCTTGTACATTACGACAACATTCTCTACGATGCTTTCAAACTACTAATGTGCGAAAAACGACCTATGTGCTCGTCTCGATAACATTAAAACTCCATATAGGTTACGCTAATAGTATATACATAATTATAATTAATTTATCTAAAAACGAGAAAATGCCTTTTAGAAAAACAAATTTTATTGAATGCAGATGTACGCGAGCTGATTAATGCAGCTTGAAAGCAATCATAACCTCAAAAATTAGAGAGTACGTGCAAATTTGCATTTAATGTGTTTGATTGTGAAAAAACTTACTTCTTTTTTGGGACTGTGACTTCCTAGCTGCAATGTTTCGAATTGACGATGGTTTTTCACTGTACAACCTTAATAATTGTAATCACAAATGAAAAATATCTGGATCATGCATGTGCATGAAAAATACTTGATCATCCGCCTCGCGTGGGAAAGATTGTTTCCACACGAAATATAATTATATATTTACGGCCTAAGGTACAACGTTAAGTTTATCTGGAGCACGGCGTACCTGCAGAATGCGCTCACAGGCTACCGTACGGCGTACTTTGTTTTTGCTGCAGACTGACTGCACAGCGTGCTAATACACGATGTGACGGCACCATGACCACAAACTGACAGCACAGCGTGCGGTCACCACTAGTGCACGCCTTGCTCTCCACGTGATGCTATCTGGGATACCGAAGCAGAAACTGTCGTTATTATGTGGGTCGGTGCTGTAGGAAACAGTTACCATGTGTTACAGATCAGCTGAATCTATTACCATATGCATCGACGTAGTACGTAAACCAACTAAAATGTCAAAAAAAGCCTACCCAGATAGCATCACGTGGAGAGCAAGGCGTGCACTAGTGGTGACCGCACGCTGTGCTGTCAGTTTGTGGTCATGGTGCCGTCACATCGTGTATTAGCACGCTGTGCAGTCAGTCTGCAGCAAAAACAAAGTACGCCGTACGGTAGCCTGTGAGCGCATTCTGCAGGTACGCCGTGCTCCAGATAAACTTAACGTTGTACCTTAGGCCGTAAATATATAATTATATTTCGTGTGGAAACAATCTTTCCCACGCGAGGCGGATGATCAAGTATTTTTCATGCACATGCATGATCCAGATATTTTTCATTTGTGATTACAATTATTAAGGTTGTACAGTGAAAAACCATCGTCAATTCGAAACATTGCAGCTAGGAAGTCACAGTCCCAAAAAAGAAGTAAGTTTTTTCACAATCAAACACATTAAATGCAAATTTGCACGTACTCTCTAATTTTTGAGGTTATGATTGCTTTCAAGCTGCATTAATCAGCTCGCGTACATCTGCATTCAATAAAATTTGTTTTTCTAAAAGGCATTTTCTCGTTTTTAGATAAATTAATTATAATTATGTATATACTATTAGCGTAACCTATATGGAGTTTTAATGTTATCGAGACGAGCACATAGGTCGTTTTTCGCACATTAGTAGTTTGAAAGCATCGTAGAGAATGTTGTCGTAATGTACAAGAGTTGCAAATAAAATAAGTTTTAAGATTTTTCTTTCTTTGTTTGAGATAATACATTCATATTTTGATACTATTCTTAATTATTCTATACGAGCTTGTTGTTTTTGAATGAATCTGTACCTGTATACCAGGTTATCAAGAATTCTTAAGTCATGAACCTAGTATCAATGTAATGTAATTGATTTTGTTAATTTTGTCATGTAACAAAACCGCGAAAAATAAACACTTCGAATTTAAGTATCTATATAATAAATATATGTTGTATCGGTGTTCGTGTGATTAGTGTCGTGCCTCTATGTGTCTTTGTATAATTTTTTTGTTGTCTCATGCTACATTAGCCGATCATTATTTTTAAATAGTTTCACCAGCATTCCGTTTGAATTTTTTTTTTTTTTTAACATCCATTATTTTGATATTTACATCAAAATATGTTATATTAAAATGACAATATAAGTTTTTTATGATAAAAACATTATAATTAATTATAAATCTTGTAATAATAAAAAAATGTTAATAACCTGAAAACATAGAGCGTTAAATGTTACCTGAAATTTTAATAATAGCAATGTTTTTTCTTGAGCTAGTGAAATTGATCATCTTATTTGCTAAATTTTAAATATTGAGCTATGAAGTCTTTAACTGTTCTCATGAAGGGTGACAAGCATTCTGTCTTCGTCAGTTTTTTTAATGTGGAAACGAAAAAATACGTATTTAAGGAGGTTTGGGAGAAAATTTAAAATGTAGAATCGTGCCAAAAAAAATGTATGCTATATTTGAGCATATCAGGAGTATACCTGAATTCGTTCAGATTTTTCACCAGGGAAATTTTTGAGAAAAAAATTTTTTCAATATTGTAAGTTCAACACGGTCTCTTATTAGAGAACGAGGTTAAGTTGCCTTTTCATTAAAATTTGGATATATTATAAATGTATTAAAATGAAAAAACGGGTTTATAGATTCCTTAGTACAAAAGGAAGATGCTCAAAAAAAAAAAACATGACTCACCAGGCATTTTTCAAAAATATAACCTATTACAGTCGTAAATATTCAAGTTTGTTGAGTGCAAGAGGAGGCCGTGCACAGTAAAGGGGGTATACCTGTGTGGGCCGGGGGGACTTCTCGTTCCTCGCCTCTCTGAATGATACTCCCAAACCTCCTTTTAATATATTTCGCTAATATACCTGACGAACCATATCGAATATTTTTATGCAAGATCGCAGTTAATTATTATGTAAATAATTTTTAAGTTTCGATGTCTTCTTAAAAAACATTGCAGACGTCTCATCTATCATCTTTCTTGACGAGGAAGCCCTGCACCGGGTACGTTACAAGTAAATTCGTTTATTCTTTTATGTGAATCATAATGTTTCGATTAAAATCGTATCGTTCACGAAAGCCCTTGAGTCAGTGTACTCCATGGCACAAATCACGCATGAAACGTATATTTTTAAACGCAAAAAATGATGCATTACAAGAAACTAGTTGCCATTATGTCTCAAATGATTCTACAGTACAAAATAATGTTTCGTCTGACTTTAATAATTCTGATCCTAGTTTAGATGCGCCAACACATTTAAATGACATAAATGACAAAAAATAGGGATAGAGATTCCATTGGTGACCCTGACGTAGATTTTTCTAATTTGGTTGATGAAGATATATCAAATGGTTCTCTCTTTGATCCAGGTACTCTTCGAGAATCTGATTCAAGTTCTTTATGTGACAGCGAGCCTCAGGATGACTTAAAAATTTTTGAAACTCGTCTTGGTCATGCAATGATAGATACGAATATGAATTACGAACAATCTAGAGCAGTTTTACGAGTTCTCAGAACACATCCTTGTTTTGAAAGTTTTCATATAGACCCAAGAACATTGTTAGGCACTCCAAAACATTCTTCATCGATTGTTCAATTAACTGAAGGTGAATACTTACATTTAGGTTTTAAAGAGGGAGTTATTCAGATTCTTCGGTCAGTACCTCCTGAATCCATTCCTGATGTCCTTATGATAGATTTCAGCACTGACGAGGCTTCTCTTGATAAAGCCAGCAAAATTATTATGTGGCCAGTCCAAATAAGAGTAGCAAATGTTTTTCATGAAGCTCTCGAAGTAGTAGGTATTTATAAAGGTTCTCATAAACCATCTAATGCTGAAGATGTTATTAAGCCATTTGTTGATGAAGTTTTACAATGTTTAGAAAAAGGTGGTATTGAATTTCTTGGTATTACGAGATCGATCCAGTTGCGTTGTTTCATTGCTGATGCGCCCGCTCGTGCTTTTATTTTATGTCATGCAGGGCATAATTCTTATGCACCTTGTTCGAAATGTTGGATAACTGGAGAATATTTAGGACCAGGGGTAATGATTTATAAGGGGATTCATCAGAGGCCCAGAACTGATGCAGAATATTTATTAAAATTAGATGGTGAACATCATAAAGACAAAGAATCGCCGATTTCCAAACTTCCAATTAGTCTGATCTCAAATGTAGTATTCGATTACATGCACTTGGTTTGTTTAGGTGTAATGGAAAAAATTTTTCAGGCTATTGTTGATGGTAAATATGAAAAGTCGACTCAAATTCCAAAAAACTATGTGAAGATGTTATCTGATAGAATGCAACAGGTGAAAGAGTATTGTCCTAGAGATTTTGCAAGAAAACCCGAAAGAGCAGATAAACATGGATCTTATAAGGCTACTGAACATCGTCAAATTTTATTGTACAGCGGACCATCTATTTTTCGCGGAATCGTAAATCCTACGGTATACATACATTTTCTTTTATTAAATACAGCGATAAGAATTTTTACGAATCCTTATATGACAAATGATGATATAGTGCTGGCAGAAGAGTGCAATCGAATATTTGTCGATAGAGCTGAAGAAATTTACGGTTCGACATTTTTATCTTATAATATTCATGCTATTTTACATTTAGTAGAAGATGTTAAATCATTTGGGCATTTAGATTCGATTTCAGCATTCCCTTATGAAAATAATATGACATACTTCCGAAAAATGTGTCGAAAACCTAACCAACACTTACAACAAATTGAGAGAAGAAATGCTGAGCAAAAGAAAGTGAATTCAATAAAAAAACAAGATAATTCCCTTAAACTATCTGGTGAACATCATTCTGGGCCTCTCCCTCAAGGTCCTTTTCAAAATTTTCGTCAGTTTTCAAAATTACAATGCGGAAAATTGTATCTTTCGATAAACAAACAAGATAATACAGTTATTCTTCGTAATGAGACCATTTGTGTTATATAAAATTTTTTACAGCTGCATAATGGTAATCTCTTTTGCCTTGTGAAAAATTTTGAAAAAAATGATTTTTTCGAAACTAATTGTTCTTCGTCTCATGTTGGTATCTTTCATTGTTCTTCTTTGTCAATAGATTCAACTATGATCGAATTCACTGAAATCGAAAGCAAATGTTTCAGAATGCCATATTGGGAGGAACTTCCCTCTTCAAAGTGTCTTCCACAAAATTATGTTGTTGTTAAGTTTTTATCTTCACACGTTAATAATTGATTAAGTCATACGATAATGTTTATTCGTATTTGGTAGTATTAAATTTTTTTTTATGTAAAATTGTATTTAGGTAATTATAAGTTGTATTTATAGACCGGTCAAATACTTGCACAAATTCATATTACCATAGAGCTTCGAAACAATTTTATTGAATTACTTAAATTTTTTATTAAATTTTAGCCTGTGTAGCGTATTGAATCTTTTTTGTAATAATAAGCAGAACCCAGAGCATTTTTTTGTTATAAATGGCTGTAAAACGCATAATATGCAATAAAATAGTTACTGAAAGCTTTTCCACATATTCGTATAGCTATAGTTAAGAGCCATCTGCTAGTTGACGATACGTTTTCATATGTTTCACAACCATGAACCACAAAGTAAATGCACCAGGAGATGTTCATTTTTATACAAAAAAGTTCAGTACACAAGTCCTACGTTGACAGTGCTTTAGCATTAGTTTGTGACACATTCGGTTAGTTCCTCCCTTTATTGTGCATAAAGTTCTGTGGAGTTATTTGGGTATTTGTGGGTTGCGCCATGTAGCCAATTTGAATTTCCCTAAAGTTTGCCAGTCACATTAATTTGAGAGCACTGGTATGGTCGTCAAAGTCAATCATTCTTGAGTCTCCCGTTTGGTGGCGCTGTTATGAAATTGTGCTCGAGGCAAATATTGACAATCTTGAATAGTATTTGTTGTCACATTCAATTTTATGCAGTCGTATTGTAGTACATCAAAATTATTAGTTCTTGATATTCAACTTATCAAGTAAAAAGTTTGTACTATTTGCTTCAATATAAAAAGTATAGGCAATTGTTGTTTCTGTCTAGTATCTATGATGTTGTTATCAGCGTTTCTATTCCTTATACTATTATTAACATGAAAGATATGTTGTTGAATACTTACAAATTAATATCATATTGAGATTTACATCTCTCGCCATTGGATTCTAATCTTGTAATGGATTATTTTGCATAATAATAACATTTACTAGCTTGTATATATATTTTTATGAAAAAACATTGTATAGAATATTACATAGTACTATATTGTGTATTATACATTGTATAGAATACAATTGTAAGATGTTTGACTGGCACTGATGATTTTTTCAGTATTCCCACAATGTCTAAGTTTCGTGGTACAAACTCCTTGGCGCCAAAAGTTTCCGAAGTAAATATTCTGAGGGATATTCAGCAGTCAAAACAGCGAATTGCCGTCATGAAAGCGGGAGAATCTGTTAAAACAGCGCCGGAATTACGTCTTCCAATACTATCATCAAAAATACCGAAATCATCAACTGCAACAATAAATATTAAAAAAAAAAACATCTATTAAACCTACCAGTACTAAAAACACCAAAATCAACTTTAATAACTCAATAGATAAAAGATAAACTTTTATTACACCGTTCACCATCACCATCACAAAAACCGCACACAGTAAAATTTGCAGAACAATCGAAAGAAAACTTGAAACAACTTCCTGAATCACGTACATCAAAAAATATCCCTATGAAAAGTAATATTCGCGTTGTATTGCCTGCCAAATACATTAATGGGCTTCAAAAATCAAACATAAGCAGTGCAACAAGTAATGTCTCTAACAAAATGATACTCGAAACAATTACTGCTCAAACAAAACCAAAAGATAATTCTTCTCGTGAAATACACCATACTTTTTTAAACTCCAAAAATCAATTAGTTTCGAGCTCATCAGAGACTATGACAACTTCTGATCCTGTAAATACCCAAACACAAATCCCACCAAATAATCCATTGTTAATTACGACGAAATCCTTAACACACACACAACAGCAGCCAACAACAAACAATATTACCGAGAAATTGCAAGAAATTATGGAAATGATTCAAGCTACAAATTCATGAGTAATTTTTTAAAATTGTAATGTAACTGTCTTAATTTTATTAATAGTTAAAATTTAGTGTTGAAAAAGAATTCTATTAAGAGTGCTTATGAAAATAATTCAACGTGAGGACCTCACAGAAAAAAAAATGATTCAGAATCTTACTCATTTGTGAAAAAAATTTTTTTTATTAGTATGCAAGTGAATGAATGGGAAAAAATCTTAAATCTTCAAAATTAATTTTATGGATAACTTTTTTGTGAATTTCTAATTTCTCCGTAATAAAAACATATTACAAGATTCAATAGTATGTTAATAATCTACTAATCTTCACATTAAATAATAAATAACACACCAAGATTTAGTAAAAAATGCTCGGCTTCGCCTTCGGTGGCAATACACGTGCAATCTGAGCATTTTTACTCATATAGTGTAGACAAGTTTTTTTACCACTGTGGAACGAGAGTGATACTTTCATCCCACTATGTGAGACAGAAGTACTCGCTTCCGTTACGCAGGCACGAAAAAAATTTTTGCTCTACGCAAAAACATCGAGAATGTATACCATATTTTTGAAAGTTAAGAATAATTCTAAATCGCTTCATTTTCATAAGAAGTTAAATCAAATTATTGTCCATGAAAGGTGAAAATAAAAATTTATTTACTGATGTACCCTTATTAATTTTTTTTTTCTAATTCTAGTCATATGGTAATCATAAATGAGAAGTTGGACCATCTTGAATCAAAAGTAGAGTAAGTGTACATGTAAAAACAATTAATAAAATAATAAATACGGTATTTTAACTAAAATGTATACATTGCAGATCTAATCATCAGTTGTTAGAGCGATTAACAACACAAAGGCGTGGTGGAATGAAAGCAGTACCTCAATTTTTGCCTTTTAAAACTCTTCAACATCTTCTTGATTTTGACCGTGCTGCCGATGCTACATATGATGAGTTGGTAAATAATAAGCCATCAAAAAATTTTACTGATTAGAAATCTGTAGTATTATTAAAAGATGCTCCTAATTTTTTTAAAGCTGTAAAAAAATATGTGTACAAATTGTGTTGCATTCATAAATAACTTTTACTTCAAATACAGGTCCATTACTTCGTGTACCTTGGAGGCGCCAGTGCAGTTGATTGTGCAGCAATATACTTTAAGCATGTTTTTGCCAGTGACGAAGAAATATCTCCATATATTTCTTGGCTCGGAAAAGCGTTACGAAACTTGACTTCGTTGTCGCGAACAAAATTTGCTAACGCTTGTGAAGGTTTGTCTCATGTAAATTCATATCAATACTTTTGAAAAAGAGTATAATCAATTAAATTTTTACTTGGTGTCTTGGTGATTAACTGTTTTAGATTACTACTGTAAGCATACTTTTTTTTTTTTTTTTTTTTTTTTTATTAATTTTATAACATTTTACGAGTACTCCTTAAAATGCCAAAAAAAATTAAATTTAAAATTTTATCACAATTTCACTTCTGTATGATTTTATTACTATATTTAAAAAATTTCATTCATTGTTCGAATTAAAAGTATTTTTTTTTAATATTTACAAATAAAAATAGATTCGGATGAATTTCTATTAGATAACCGTTATTTTTAATAAAAGTTATGTTACAAGTCATTTTATATGAAATTGTAAGAATTTATACTAATAATCATTTTTTTATTATATTTTTATAAGCATTTGAATGATGAATTACACTGACAGTCATGCTTTAAATCACAATAAAACTATGTACTTAAAAAGGTTAGAATAACAATGCATACCAACAGTCATAAAGTATTTATTAAGTGCTGCAAAATAATATAAAAAATCGTACGATATGAAACAGGATAAAAAACAAGTAGTGAAAAGCACGCACCATCTCTCTTACTTTCACTCGTTTTTCCCACTAATACTACTTGACATTTTTAATAAAAATCAATCTATAATTACCTATTGGTACATATTCAATTACAAATCTATGTTTTTTAATATAGAGGCTATGAAAATCAGCAAAAAAATATCAGAAAGCAGCCGGGATAGTTTTATTGATGGCATGACAAAAGCCTTAAAAAGTTTGAAAGAAAGACGTCGGCGAAAAGAAATTAATCAGACCATCATGGCTCAAATAGAAAATGAGAATTTGGAAGACCATCACCCAAACGACCTTGGCGTGATACATATAAATGAGGAAGATAACTTAGAACAAATAGAAGATAGACGTTCTGTAGAAGATGATCAAGAAATTTCCAACGAGCAATTTGGACAGCAACATGATGATATAGTTCAGTCGGAGTCAGAGGTTGAGAAAGAAGACGAGCAAGAGATTGATGAGGAATTTCCGGATGTATCTGAAATGTTCCAACAACCCTCACATAAAAAAATTAGTAAGTTTTAATAATTAACTAAAGAATAATATATTGTATGTAAGCACGCGTTCATTGGCAGGATTCGTTGCTTATCGAAAAGAATATCCAAATGTCTTAAATATATTTATTACATGATCATAAACCAGTACAATCACATTATTTAAAAAGTTTTCAAATAAAAAGATATTATAGCAGAACTAAAAAAATATTTTTTTTACAGGACTTGAACAGGTGTGAACTTCAGTGATTCCATAATAACTACGTTGCTGAGTCTTTATTTAATTTTGTCATGGCAGTGTCAAATCTTAAGTCGTATAATTTTTCATTTAAGTAAAATGTAACTAATTTTTTCATTCAGTATTCACTTTCTTGTAATATGTAATAATTTATTTTTTGTGATGTGTGTTGCTAAATAGTTAATTTTAATTTGCATTGCATGATGTAATATGTATCGTAGGATTGTAACTGTAGGATAAGATTGTAACTTTGTGTTTATCATCCTGTGCAATTGAATTTAATTAATACAAATAAATTATTTTTTTTATAGTCGCAATGCTTTATTAATTATTTTAAAAAACTTAGAGGTTATGAGCGGCTACCCACGACACGCATCCCACCTCGCGTACACGCAACCTGCAGCTCTGGTGAATGCATGGTGAATGCAGTCTGACAGCATGACGTGCACTCTCCACGCCATGCTTGCAGTGTGCACTCAGAAATTGCTACAGCTGGACGTCAGAGTGCTTTCACGCGTGCTTCAGGCCGTGCTCCACGTTGCGGTCACAGTGCCGTCACGATGCTATCTGGGGCTATGGGATATGATGTGTATGTGGCCTATGAATCGGCTTGAGTTGGCAGTCCCATGGCTGCCGTGTCCAGGAGTTGAGGTTGAAGGTGAAGTAATTAAACGCTTGTTAACATTAACAAGAAAAGGTTTAATATTCACTGGTAAGAAAGGGCTTCTCAAAGAAGCTACAAAATGTGTGCTCGCAATGACGGTCGAGACTTCTCTGCTCGCGCGGCGGCCTGCACGGCGAGCAGAGACGCTGGAGAAAGAGAAGCGGAGGAAGGCTAAAGAGCCTACTCTTTTACCGACGGTTGCACAGCAGGGTCGGGTCCCCACACTACTCCCCCCTGAGACAGAACAAGTAAAAAGAAAGTGGAAGGCTGTGGCCATCGCAAACTGATATGAGTTACAAGAATAATAATAATAAAAAAAAAAAGTTTGAACGCAGCTTGACAAAAACATTACTGTTTAAATCGCAGTACAACACAAACTGGATTATTTTAACTTAGTTACAATTAACGTTGGAAACAATTTGTTTTAACGGAACAGAGTCTTGACACATAAGAGAAAAAAAGAAGAAAAAAATAATAATTTACAGAGTGTGTGTAATTACGCTGTGGCCGCGCAGGTGTAGGCCATTATAAAGTTGTAAGACTCAAATGATAAATATAATTACAAAATGTGTTTAGACACTACTTAAAGTCTATGTAGATCTGACTAATGATAAATTAGACGTAAAACATAAACGTTGCTAGCGCAAGTTAAGAAGATATTTAAAAGAAGTTTTACAGACTGTTTTCACAATTAACATTGACTTGACAATAACAGAGATATTAAAAACTATAAATTCGCAGTCTCTGAGTTACAATCGGCCAACGCAAGGCACTTTGGTGTGACTAAACATTAAATGTAACGCATTTTACAGTAATGGTATAACTGAGTAAATATAAAATCACAGTTGGCGTTAAGTAAGCTGAGACTATATTAATTAATTTTCCTTAATATTAGCAACCAGGTAACGAAGAGACCAGAAAACAAATTTACTTAGAACTATTAATGGATGTGCTGAAATGAACTTTTTTGTTGCATTGTTTATTGCACAGATAGGTTTTAAGTACAGGAATGGGCCTTGGAGGCAGAATGCAGGGTGTGGTGAGATCCACAGTGGGTGCCTCAAGGTCCTCCGGAACAAAGTGAGCTGGTTTGAGTTGTTCTGTTGAGACAACTTTGAGTGTACCGTTTGTATCTATTTTATAATCGAGGTCGGAAATTCGCTCGATGATTTTGTAAGGGCCCGAGTAAGGACGTTCGAGTGATTTGGCAGCTAGGTTACGACGAAATACATGTGAGCAAGTGCGAAGATCCTTAAAAAAGAATGGGCAAGCCTTGTGACGGTGTTCAACGGGCACTGGTTTGAGTGTTCTCATGTGTTCCCTGTAGTCCTCAATAAAAATTTGAGGATTTGCAAAAAAATTGTCAGGGATGAAGAATTCACCGGGCAGGCGTAAGGTTGTACCGTATAAGAATTCGGCAGGGCAGGCTCCCGTGTCAGTCCGTACTGCGGTGCGGAGGCCAAGCAGAACTGTGGGGAGAAGTTTAACCCAATTAGGATCATTGTGACACATGAGTGCGGCCTTGAAACTGCGATGCCAGCGTTCTATGAGCCCGTTGGCAGCCGGATGGTAGGCAACGGTTCTTTTGCGCTGGCAGCCTATGAAGGAAAGGTAGGCGTTAAATATGGTGGATTCAAATTGAGAGCCCTGATCTGTGGTCAGAAATCGTGGGGCACCGAAGCGAGCGACCCAAGTCTCTTGGAAGACACGAAGGACCGTGGAGGCTTGAATGTCCTTGAGAGGGACAGCCTCCACCCAACGAGAGAAACGGTCTATGATGGTTAAAAGATACGAGAAACCCTCACAGGTCTTGAGAGGACCAACGATGTCCATGTGAACATGACGAAATCTGTCGTCCGGAGCTATAAATTGACTGGGTTCGTTTTTAACATGACGAGAGACCTTAGATTGTTGGCAATCAAGACAGCCATGACACCAAGATTTTATATCTCGGTGCATGTTGGGCCAAACGTATTTTTGACGAATCAGTTGATCTGTAACTTTAGCGCCAGGGTGAGAGGAACTATGAAAAAGATCAAAAATTCGTTTACGTAAAGCTTTTGGAACGTAGGGACGAAGAATTTTGCCCGTGAGGTCGCAAAAGAGACGAAGATGCTCGTGACCTAGTTCGATGCTTTTAAGTTTTAATGAGCAGTCTAAAGACTCGAGGAGTGACTTTAACTCGACGTCGTGCTGCTGATGCTGAACAAGTTCGGGCATCTCGATATCAGTGGGTAGGCGAATCATGTCGACGCGAGAGAGAGCGTCTGCTGCGACATTATCTGTGCCGGGTAAATGTTCGATCTCTGTGGAATATTGAGAAATGAAGCACAGCTGTCGACACTGACGAGGAGAGGCTTTGTCAGCCTTTTGCGCGAAAGCATAAATCAGGGGTTTATGGTCAGTGACGATTTTAAAGCACCTACCCTCAAGAAAATATTTAAAGTATTTTATGGACGTGTAAATGGCGGTGAGTTCTTTATCATAAGCGCTATATTTGCACTGAGCCGGAGAGAATTTTTGCGAGAAAAACGCTAAAGGGTGCCAAGTTCCATCAGTCAACTGCTCAAGGGCTGCACCAATGGCAAAGTCTGAAGCATCGGTTACAAGACGCGTAGGAGCAGTGGAAGAGGAATGCACAAGATGACAAGCGTTAATAAGACTATTTTTGGTGTCCTCGAAAGCCTTGATGGATTCTTCCGCCCAATCAATTAGCCGGCGATCGTTTTTTTTGGAGTCGTGCGTGAATGAATAGAGAGGAGCCTGAACAGATGCAGCATTGGGAAGGCTGCGCCGATAAAAATTTACAAGGCCCAAAAACCTTCGGAGCTCGAGAACCGTTTTGGGTCTGGGGAAATCGGCAATGGCCTGAATTTTCTCTTTGCACGGCCTTGAGCCATCCTGATCGATGAGATGGCCAAGAAAAACGATTTCCGATTTGTGAAATTCGCATTTGGCTAGATTGAGGCGGAGGCCGAATTTTTTGAGACGATCAAAGACCGTCTTGAGATGAGACTCGTGTTCCTCGGGAGAGGAAGAAAAAACTAAAATGTCATCAAGATAAACAAAAATAAAGTTCAGATCACCCAAAGCCTGATTGATATATCTTTGAAAGGACTGCGACGCGTTGCGGAGGCCAAAAGGCATGAAAACATACTCAAACAAACCAAACGGGGTCGTGACTGCAGTCTTAATAATGTCCGTAGGCGCGATAGGGATCTGGTAATAGGCTCTGTAAAGGTCAAGTTTTGAAAAAACTTTTTTACCCTCTAAGAGAACAGAATAATCGTGAAGGTAGGGTATGGGGAACTTATCGGGAACCGTGCGAGAGTTTAGACGGCGATAGTCCCCGCAGATTCTCCAAGAGCCATCCTTCTTACGCACCATGTGAATTGGGCTGGCCCAGGGGCTCTTGGAGTAGCGGCAAGTACCATTTCTGACAAGCTGCTCGAATTCCTCTTTGGCTATTTGGTATTTTTCGGGATCGAGACGACGCGTGCGTTCGGTGACCGGTGAACCGTGAGTTTCTATATGATGAAAAACGTCTTTAGCCGTAATAAACTGAGCAGGTTTTTCACCTGTGACTTCAGGGAAGTCAGCAAGAATTTGAGAAATTCGAGAGCTAGAGGAAAAGAGACTGACTATGGGCGAGTCGGCCTCTCTGAGACAGCCAATTGAGTAGAAGTTCGAGTGAGGGTCAAGAGCCTGCGGCGCGAAACGTCAACGATAAGACCATACAAGTGCAGGAAGTCTGCCCCCAAAATAGGGCTAGGAACGTCGGCACGATGGAATTTCCAGGGGAAACAGCGTTTCAAGCGCAGATTAAGCGCCAGGTCTACCTCACCGTAAGTGTGGATTACGGAATCATTGGCTGCGAACAATTTAAAGTCAGTGGGTCTAGCTGAAGGATCAGTCTTGGGCAGCAAGGAGATTTCTGCTCCTGTGTCAACAAGAAAAAGTAAACCAGACGAGATGTCGCGGATATGGAAGCGTCTTGCTCCAGAAGGAACCTCGCTCGCAGCTTCCACGCGAGGAGGAGAACCTAGTTTTCCTGTGCCTTAGGCCAAGAGCAGTTGCCCTTGCAGCGAAAAGCCCTAGCGCCATACTTGCGATGGATGTAGCAAAGACCATCAGAATTGGGGCCGGGGTTGGACTCGGACTTAGTAGCCTTGTCATCATTGCGGCGAGAGTGGTCGTTACGATTACGCGACTTTGAGCGGCCGCGGGAGGGGCCGATCCAATTTTTACCCATAAGGAGATCGACACTTTTTTTTAAGGTATCAACATTGTTTGATAATTTTTCAAAAAGCTGAAAGGATCGATCATCCATGGACGAAATCGAAGGGTTTGCTACCGGGCTAATGGGTCGGGTCGTGGCTTGGGCATGAGTTTTGACAGCGGAGATATTCGTGTGTTCGGAGGCGAGGGAGTCACAGTACCTGTCTGCTGCCTCTGCTAAAGCTGTCAGGGATGTGATATTATGGATCGAAAGGGCTGCGCGACAACCGGGAGAAAGTTGCTCCAGGAACACGATCCTGAGGACCTCCTCCCCACATCCTGTCTCCAAGGCACGCATTCTGCTCAAAATCATGGACGGTTTGCCTTCTAGCGAAACCTGGTTGCGCAAAAGCTGACGGAGACGCTGTTCCGACGAGCCCCCAAAAGTAAAAATCATGCGTTTTTTAATTTGCTCGTAAAGATCTGGAGGCCTCGGATGCAAATTTAATAAATCAAGAATGGACATCATAGAATCCGCATCTAATTTTTCGGCAATGTAATCCGCTTTGGTCGCGGAGACCGTGATACCGCAATTTCTAAGCGTAATTTCGGCTTGAGCAAACCACGCCTGAGGGTGAGAACGCATAAAGTTCGCTATTTTGGGTGCTCTCGCAGCAGCCACTACCTGAGGTGTCGGATTTTCGCTGTCGTCACCTCTTGCGTTTAAATTGTTAGATCTATCCTGCACCTGTAGTTCGAGCTCTGCGATTTTGTCCATTGCTTGCTTGAGCGACGCTTGTAGTTCTTCGGCGGACATGATTAAAAATTTCAATATAACAAGCCAAGTGAACAAACAAAACAAAAAAATTTTAACGCAAAATGCACGACGAGAGCGTAGGACTGCAAGGGTTTTTAAAAAAAAAATGGAGTATTTCAATTAAAAAGAAAAATAATAACGTTAAAAGTCTGAAAATACGCAGAGCCTCATGTTAAAATCGTGTTGAACGAGATAAAAATAAACAACAGCAAGCACGGATTTAAGCGAAACACGAGGTGATTCCAGGAAAACGCTGAGTTGTGCACGCGTGCGCGCGTCGAGACACGACATATAATACGCAAGTTCACGTGGGCCCGCGCAAAGGCTGTAATTGTAAACAACGCGAGAAAAAGTATATATGTATATACAAGTAATCAAGCCGGTACGCAAAAAAAAAACAAAGCATGCAAACACTATTGAATCACCTTAATTATAATTACAAATGTTCGGCGAAATCGCACTTCGCAAGGTCACGCATGAGTACCTGCAGGAGCTGCGGCAAGACGATGAGCTGAGGGCCACTGCAAGCTGGAACTGGTATGATGAGCAGCATCGATGATGGGCTGTTGCTGGGCAGTGCCGTTGGCCGGCGTAAACACGCAAGAATGCTGCACGCTCAAGATCACTGTACTGGAAGCGTCCGGAAGGGCTCGGATGGCTCGGTGATGGTGGCGTCGAGAGGCCGAGACGATATATTTCGGGAGAATCATCGACGAGGTGTTAGCGTGCGCCCCAGGAAAGCTGGCTCTCGATAGGCAACAATAATGGCTGCCTAAACACAAACTTGCTGCTTACATCTTCCGGGAAGTATGATGATACCTTTCTTCTTCCTCGAGACAGTCGGGGTCACCAATATGGGATATGATGTGTATGTGGCCTATGAATCGGCTTGAGTTGGCAGTCCCATGGCTGCCGTGTCCAGGAGTTGAGGAGGAAGGTGAAGTAATTAAACGCTTGTTAACATTAACAAGAAAAGGTTTAATATTCACTGGTAAGAAAGGGCTTCTCAAAGAAGCTACAAAATGTGTGCTCGCAATGACGGTCGAGACTTCTCTGCTCGCGCGGCGGCCTGCACGGCGAGCAGAGACGCTGGAGAAAGAGAAGCGGAGGAAGGCTAAAGAGCCTACTCTTTTACCGACGGTTGCACAGCAGGGTCGGGTCCCCACATACCTCCGACGCTAACGCCACCTGCCTTATGGGGTACCTAACTAAATGTATGTGCCTCAAAAGTTGGAAAAAAGAAAAGGCCTGCCCTGGCCTTCTATACTTAAAGATATATATTCTATATTCTCTGGTCGTACTGTATAATGGTTTAATAATAGGTACATAATCAAACATAACCTAACTTATTTAGTTGTCCGTATTATAAAACAAACTTTTAAAATGAAATTCAATTCCATTACAACTAACTAATTGGCATGAAATGCAATCGTATCAAAAAAAAATCGTGTTATTTGAGCAACGTACTCCAAATAACTTGAAATTAGTACCCACAAATTACTTTATTCAGTGAGTTCCATAATTGGGACATGAATTATGAAACACTGGGACAAGCCTTTTGGTGTTTTTTTTCATAGTAGGGACATATTAGATGTTTTAATTTTATTAGAAAAAAAACAGTCTATTTTGCATAAAAATAATATTAAAAAATTATAATAATTTACTCAAGATGGAGTAATTTAAGAAAAAGCAAAATCACTAGCATTAAAGCACGTCCGCTTTTTTTTACCACAATACAGAAAAAAAGTGCGAAAATTTGTTTCATAATTGGTACTTTTACCTTACTAAAATTTAACTAATTAAATTTCGGATGTAAGATTGAAGATTTTGTTAATCCTTCTCGATTACAAAAACTTAAATGTCAATTCCATGCTAGTGACACATTTTATACACGATCAACTTGGCCAACAATATTAAAATATACAATACTCACATCTGTAACACATTCGATTTTCATTTAATTTTGAGTATTACAGTGTTTTTTTGCGTATTATAAATAATTCTCTTCAGTTTTTTTGTCTTTCTGGCTTGTTGAAACGATGAAAAAATTTTTCTAGCTTTTTTTGAATGTCTCCATACATATGGACGCTGCTCTGATTATATACACGAATTTCGAAATTTATCAAAAAACATGTGCCAAACAATATATTTCATTAAATAAATTATTTATTTCTTTAATGTATAATCACCGGAGAATTAATACATAGTAAGTAAAAATCTACATTAAAAATAAGTTGCGAACTGTAAAATAAAATAAAGTAATTGGTTATCCATTGTCCGGCCTATTCATAGCAGAGTGGGTATTCGCTCCGAGCCGATGCAGAGGTTGCGCTGCCTCTAGCCAAAATCAGGCAAAATTTCTTGCATGTAAACAAACGGCTTAGAGCATATATACATGCGTACAGCTGCTTGTGATTGGCACTTGGCACTCTTGGCAGGCTAGAGAGAGAACGACGATCCTCTCCTGCTGTCTTATTCAGCCAATCACAAGCAGCTATACGCATGTATATATGTTCTAAACCATTTGTTTACATGCAAGAAATTTTGCCTGATTTCGGCTAGAGGGGGCGCAACCTCTGTATCGGCTCGGAGCGAATAGGAGGTTTGCCCAGTATGTAAGAAGTAAGGGGTTCAAATCTACTTATTCGGGATTTTTTTTTTGTTATAAAAATTGGTCAAAAGAAAAAATAAGTAAAATTCAAAATGTGTAGAGTGGTGGGATGATGTTGTGTAGCGCGGTGTGGTGTACTGGGGACCGGAAGTACGTCAAGGCGAAGGAAGAGATGAATCAAGCAAAATCCACTTCCGTTACACTTTTTCTTATGGTCACCAATCTGAAATCGTTGATTTACTCCGTAGGGCAGAACGCGCGCATAGAAGCATAACTTGAACAATAACGCATAACTTCGTCGAAGTATACAGTTAAGGATTTTATTGTACGTATTATGTTTCAAATTTGTAGCCGAATATTACACTATTAAAAAAGACCTTTACTTTTTAATACTGTGGCACTTTGACAACTGTCGAACTAGCTAATTGTACTTTGTACTACCTTTACTACATTTTACCGTTACTCCTATTAAAGCACAGATAATTTCAACACAAACCAAACATTTGGATATCAATAAAAAATTCTTCATACAAAATAAATCACGTTTTTATTTTTAACTATGTAAATACATGTTACATTTCTTTGTACTTTTGCCTTCTACAAACAAAAATGACGATGTAAACATTATTCTTAATTTAAAGCACAATTTTTTTATTCTAAGGCACACAATCGTGTAACATAACAAGGTATTATCTAGGCTCTTGATATTAAAAAATTTTAATCTTATACTTACAAAACACTTTAATGTAAAAAATTCTTTCGTACGAAATTTTTTTTAATTTTTTTGCAATCTACGTCAATTTTTAAACAAATTAAATTCAAAATTAATCTGCCTTATTACTGTAAAGCATTTTTTAAAATTTTTACTTAATCAAATCTCGACTATTTAAACTGCGTGCAAAAAAATAGACCAGAAAATAAAGATGTCTGTAATTTTTTTAAATGTTTCATTATGTTGGAAATAATGTATCATTCCATGCGCGCCCGCTTATTTGCAAAAAAGTTATTAGGAAGGATGTTATTGACACTACTTGGTGAAATATTTTCACAGTCTGAAAGCCCCAGCAATTTATTAACTTTGGTTCGAAGTACTGAATCATTTAACCAAGGGTGCCTCAGAATAGTAGTTGTAGAGATTCTCTTAGATGGATCAACTGTCATCATTTTTTTTATCTGAAACAAATACGTCATAATCATGTAAAAATAATACACACTTTGACAAAAAATTTTTTATTTTGTGTTTATTAGGTAGACGTAGTTTTTTATTTTTACTTTACCAAGTCTTTAGCACTAGATGAAACAGAAAAGAATTTGGAAGAATGAAAATTGTAGACTCCATTCTTAATTTGATCATACAACGAAAGATTGTTGTCATGCATTCTAAATGGAGTGAGTCCACTTAAGCAACAATACAAAATCACTCCTAAGCTCCAAACATCGACTTTACTGCTGTAACTCCCTTTACCACCTGTTATTAAAATTTCAGGTGCAACGTACATAGGAGTGCCACATAACGTTTTCATCATTGTTTGAGAATCTACAAATTTGGACAAACCAAAATCAGAAACTTTTACTTGAGTCTCATCTGCGTCATCTGACAATAAAATATTCTCTGGCTGAAAAATCATTTAGAAAACATGTGGTAAAGTGATTTTAAGCTTTAAGACATACATAGCAGAATATGAGTCAATTACCTTTAAATCTCTATGTGTAATACCGTTTTCATGAAGGTAGTTAACAGCTAACACAATTTGATAAAAAATAAATTTGGCATTTTCTTCTGATAATCCATTTTTTTTCTTAATTCTTTCAAAAAGTTCTCCACCTTCCATTAGTTCTAATATGATATATACCATGGAAGGACTATCAAAAAAATCTACGATCTTTATAATACATGGCTGAAAGTAATAGTGTTTTTTCAAGTGACTAGGATGTTACTAAAAAAACAATAGGAAAAAAGAAAACAAAGTTGCATGGATGACTGTGTCATGTTGTAAACTTACATGTTTCAATTTCTTACATATGTCCACTTCGTTCATAGTATGCTTTTCGTCAGTAAATGAATTTTTGTGACCAGTCGCGTCCATTTTGATTTTTGATATCAATTTCATTGCATATTTTTTGCCTGCATCCAACCCACTTTTAGAAAAACACAGCTTTACTTCTCCACAAGCTCCAGCACCTAGTGTCCTCGATACAGCATATTTGTCTTTCAATTCTTCTGATAAAAAAGAATCATCATATCCACTGGTACTCATGTAAACATACACTAAAAAAATATTTAACACTTAGGAAATAGAGCTTACACAACAAGCTGATACATATTGTATGTGAATGTGTTATTACACATTACCTTTAAACGAAGTTCTGGATGTGGCTATTAAATCATTATTAACTAATACAACTGTTTTTCCTTTACCCACAAGTTTATTGTTAACAAAGGTACCATTGCGGCTTTCATCTTTGAGATAAATAATACCATCTTCAAGGCCAGTAGAGGTTCCACACTTTTCTCTGAATATTCTAAAGTGAATTTTACTAATACTCAATTCCTTTGAATGTGGTAACATATCTTTCACACAAACATCACAATCTCCAAAACGTCCAAATGAAAATTCATCGTTTATTAATTCTGAAAGACAAAAATAAATCAGTGTTGCAAATTGAATAATTTCACTAGACATAACAGTGATAAACAAGGATATTGAAGAGACATGTTTCTCTTTTAAAAATTGTGTCTGGCAACTAGATTTCTATATTTCAGTACACTTCTAATTTATGTATTCCTTACAATATAAACATGTAGGCAAATTGGAGTAATTTAAATAATTGTAATACAGTCGATACAAAGAATAGAGTAGAGGAATATTATCTCACCGATTTTCAAATCAAACAGATATTTACATAAATGTTTTGTATTTTATTGTATAAGATTCCACTTGTATTTATTTATACCAAATTTTTTATTTCAGTGCTGTACATGCTACTCTACTGCTACTCAAGATTCTCGGCACTTGACCTCGAATGCATGTGACACATTAGCTACTTAGGAAGCAAATAGTACCCAATATTTACAGTATAAATACCAAATGTGGAATCTGAAGGCCTCAAATCAAGCTTTTCATTAAGCTGAATCTAGCAGCTAAACCGTAGCAATGGAACCATTGAAAACCAAATGCGACAATAGGTACCGTTAAAACTAAGGCAGATACTCCTTTATTTTGCTGAATTAGAATAGTACCTAGTCCAGTTTAGGTTGCCTAGAATAGAATTTGTTACTTGACGGTATCACTGCTGCAATTTAGCTTCTTATTTCAGTTTCATAGGCTTCTTGGGTTCAATGTCATTTATGCACTTCAGAGATACATTATTGCACAAGTACTCAGGAACATTTTATGCGACTAAGCTAGACAGTAGATTCATCGGATGCAGAAAGATAGAAAAGTAATAAACAAATCAAGTAAAGAGAAAAAAGTACTAAAGTAATTGAGAGCTTAGTTTGATTAGTAAATTTTCAAAAATTATTATATTGATTGCCTTAAGTACACGCTATCTCCACTTACCAAAGAGCGGAAGCTTGTCCAGTGGCCACAATCGGCCCCAGATATGCTCAGAGTTGACCTCGACAATTGTATCTTCAGATTGGGTACAGCACTGAGAGTCGAAGTTCTGGGTGTCCGGCAAGCTTTGCGATAGTGTTGGCTCCTCCATACTCACAATTTTTGTTTTTTGGTCGTCTACTCTATTGCCGCTACCGCTGTTGCTTGTGCAGTTGTTGCCAGCAGTGCTTGACTTAATACCATGGTTCATGCTGAATGAAACGCTGCTGGGCTCCTCGATTGATCTCCAGCTCCAAGAAGACACACTAACTGCACGGCTTGTTTGCCCAAAAAAAAGGCTACTGTTACCCTGCTCGGGCTGAGCTTGGCCCATAATCACATGAAGGCAATCAGCCACGTCAATTTACCTCGTTACACTTCCAAAATTACGACGCAACTTTTACAGTGATATTTTACAATGATAACCACTAAGTCAGTGATCAGTTCCTGTTTATGCTTGTTACGAACGGCTCGATCGGCTCATCGGAGTTATCGGCTATCAACGCCAAGAATGCTAAAGAATGCAAGTAAGTATGCAAGCACGTGCAAAAGTGTGTGACTACGTGACTAGCCAAGAGCTCGGGTACATATAAAGCAAAAAATTAATACCTGCCGCCAATCTCACAAAAGTTGTTAATAGATAGTTTGTGGGGATCCAAAGTGTTTTTGCAGTATACTAAAGTTTGCGATAACAAGTAACATCGATACAAAAAAGGGGCAGTGACGTCACCTGAAAAAGAAAGACGGCATTCCATGTGTGATTACTTCTGTAATACCTTCAGGAAAGCCATGTGACATTACATATGGTTTTACGTATGGCGTTACTTACATAAGGAGATTCAGCACACAGCACATGGGACCTACTAAGGGCGCGTCTACTTTCTCGTAAGTGCATTGTTCCTTTAGTTTATAGCTCCGCCTGACCATACACTTTTATCCAACCTCTCACCAACCTAACAAAAATTTTTTAAACTACTTCCTTAACCTTCACCCACCCCACGGCCTCGACCATCGCCACGGCCGCCGCCATAACTGGCAAATTGCCGTCGGCTAATGCTGACAAGGCCGATTCTCCTCTCTTAGTCATGGTCAAATCTAAATCTAAAAAGCGTAAAAATAAGCGCTCAACGAACTCCTCAGCCCCTTCCAAAAAACTTCAAGTAGGCTCCGAACCCTCACATTCAGACAACCAAAACGACATGGAGCGACATGGAAACAGAAGACGCTTACATAGATGGATACGACTCTGAATCCTCCTCTGCCTCCTCCCACGCCTCCTTGACCCTTAAAAACAAGCATGCTCCTTCCCCCGATACAAAAAACAAAATTCTGCTCAAATCTCTCTACGAAGAATCCTTTGGCACTTTTCCCGCTAAAACCAACACAGCTGTAACCTCCAAACTGACCCTCACAAGCCCCAATACACAAGCTCCTACTTCCACTCTCAACGCCCAACAAAATCTCCCAGCAGCCACCCTTTCATCCCTTGATTTTAATAAAGCTGCACAACTCTCATCAGAAAACAGAACCCCTCCTTCCCCCAATCATATGCCTCCTCATATTCCCCTGGCCAGCAACTTAACTATCACAACCAACACTCCTCTCCCCTCGATCATAGACAATCTAACGGCAAACACCATTAGCAAAAGCTCCCAATCACTAAACCTGCAATACAGCAAAACTCACCAAGGCCCCTTCGTTGTTTTTCTTGAACCTATCGACTCATCCAAATCAACAGGCAAGCTTCACCCTACCACAGTAGGAAGACTAATAGCAGCCACATACAAAGGAAAAATTACATCCATTGCCTCTTCTGGACCTCATGAGATCTCTGTCACCATGATCGACGGAATATCTGCCAACCAACTTCTCTCAAACCCGCTTTTCTTTCCAGAAAACCTCAGAGCGTCAATCCCAAACCACTGCATCTATAAACAAGGAATCATAAGAGATGTCCCACGCGACCTTTCAGACGATGAAATCCTCTCATGTCTCAATGCTCCTCTCGCCTCTTCTTCACCAGTTCACTCAGTTAAAAGACTTAACCGCCAAGTCCTTGATAAAGACACCAATACCACATCCCTTACCCCTACCTCCTCCATACTAATCTCCTTTATCGGTCAATCACTCCCCTCACACGTCTATCTCTACAGTGTCAGCCACACCATAGAGCCATTCGTACAACCCATCAAGTCCTGCTTCAAATGCTTTAGATACGGTCATATCCAAAAGCTCTGCCTCTCTAAAAATACACACTGCCTACACTGTGACCTCAATGCCCATCCCAACGGCGCAACCTGCCCCAAAATCGATTCTCCCACATGCATCAACTGCAAAGGCCCCCATAACCCACTACACAAAACTTGCCCAGAATACATCTTCCAACAAAAGGTACACCAATTCGCCGCCACAAACAACATATCTCTTAAAGATGCTAGCTCTTACTTGAAAAAATTCTCTCCACCATCTCACCAAGGCCGCCAATCTTTTATCAACCCTTCCCATCCTGCACACCACATCCCTCCTCTACTAAACCAATTTTTCCGTCCTTCTTTTCCCACTTTTCCACATTTCCCTAGCAACCCACTCTCCACTTTTCATTCCCCACCCCCCATATCTCTCCCTCTAATGTCACAACCACAACCTCATCCCACTTTTACCTCTACTCCTCCTACGCCCAACTCCCTTTCACTATCCCCCTCCGTATCTTATGCCTCAGCAACTGCAGGCTTCGGGTCAACGAAGTCAAGCACAACCTCAATCACAACCTCGACACCACGCCCATCGTCACCATTGCCTCCTCCAGCTCTCAACCAAAGCCTCACACCTCATACACCAGACAAACTTACAGAGTCTCTCTTAAACCCAGCCTACTCCCGACACCAAAACAAACCACCCACTCTCCAAATCCACAACAACTCTTCCACACCACCTACCTCCCTCCCCGGGTTCGCTTCACCACTCTCTTCAGCAAGCTCTCTCAACTCAGTGCTAACCTCATCTGATTCCTGCTCTCTACCCCTCAAGACAACTCACTCTTCACCTCATATACTCTCTCCCAACAATAATAACACACTTCAAAGCCTTACACAAATTATCTCTTCACTGAAAGAGCTCGTCAATAATATCCTCGTTCCACTATTCTCCACACTAGGCCAATCCCAAACACTATTACCCATCACTTACTCCCTAGAACTCCTCAACAACAACTTAAACTCCTATGGCTACACAACTCAACATTAGACAAGGTCTCCGAATTCTCTAGTGGAACTGCACCTCTTTCCACCAAAAACGAACCCATATCCAGCTACTCTCTCATAAATATATCATCATCCTTCAAGAAACGAGACTGTTCCCTCATCACAACCCATCTCTGAAAGGCTTTACGATTATTAGAAAAGACAGGGTCGACGAGGACGGCGGTGGCATAGCCATCTGCATCCGTAACAACATTACTTTCAGAAACCTTGACACCTTTCATAAACCCAGGATCTTAGAAACCCTAGCCATCTCCATCCACACCACTAACCAACCTTTATACATAGTTGCACTCTACAGACCCCCCTGTAGACCACTAAGGCCCTTCTTCAACCATTACTAGAATTCTCTCTTAAGCACACTACCTGACCTAACCCATTTTATCATCTGTAGCGACTTAAACTGCCACAATCCAGCATGGGGCAGTTCCCAGTTATGCCCAATAGGCGATTTCACCCTTAAAACATTCTCCAACCTCAACCTTCAATTCCTCAATGATGGTTCCCCAACATATACAAGCCGCTCCAACCCACTTTATCAATCCTGCATTGACCTCACATTCGTCTCTCCATCTCTCCACACCATTAGTAACTGGAAAACTGTGTGTGATAACTTCATAAGCGATCACTTCCCAATCGACATCACTTTGGGCCTAACCCTCCCTTCTACCCCTCAAAACTCCCACAGATTCAACTTCAAAAAAACAGGCAAAGACGACTGGCTTACCTTCAGAAACAACCTTCGGACGTTCACGTTCGATGATGCCCCTTCACAATCAACCCTAGACAAATATAACTTTCTCATCTCAAAAATTACAGACGCCGCCTCTCTCATTGCTAGTCAACCTCCCCCTCCTCCAGCCACACCCAACGCCCTAAACCTATCCACCCCCCCATGGTGGAACTCTGAGTGTGCAGAAGCCGACAAAAATCGGAAATCTGCCCTCAGAAACTTTAGACGCAACCCCAACCTATACGATTCCCTTGTCGAAGCCGAAAGATTCGCCAAGGCCACCTTCAAAAAACATAAATTCGAATCCTTTAAAAAATTCTGCGAAAGCCTTTCCCCAACATCCTCACCAACTGTCATTTGGAACACTGTCAAAAGATTTCGGCACAGAGCCCTTCTAGCCTCTTCCTCACCCACAAACCAGTCAAACATAGATACTATGAAAAACCTCATACATTCTCTCTGCCCCGACTCATGCTTTTTCCCAAACTTTCCCTCCTCTTTCTCAGCCACACAGGATACCTTAGACTTCTTTTCCAAACCTTTTACTGAATCAGAAATTAACAGCGCTATCAAGAAAACCCGTTCCAAACCTAATTCCGCTCCAGGCCTTGACAAAATTGACAACATTATCATCAACAACCTTCCTAGCAACATTATCACATCCCTCCTCGAACTATTCAACGAAATATTTTCCCAAGGTCTCTTCCCAAAAGCCTGGAAAGAGTATCTTATCTTTTTCATCCCAAAAAATGCATCCAACAAATATAGACCAATATCTCTAGTCTAATCTCCTCTTAAACTCCTTGAAAGAATGATCCATAGTAGACTCACATGGTGGCTTGAACACCATCACCTCCTTTCCCCCCCCTTCAATTCGGATTCCGTAAAAACAGATCCTGCATTGACAACCTCTCCATTCTCACCTCCTCTATTTACTCCACCTTCGCCAACAATGGCTATACCGCCGCCCTCTTCCTTGAAGTGAAAAGTGCCTTCGACTGTATCGACCCAGGCACACTAATACACACACTGAAAGACATTGGGCTACCCGAGAATATCTGCCAATTTTTCTACAATCTCACCTCCTCAAGACTCATCACCTTCGAAATTAACGGTGAACTATCAGGCCCCTTCCACTCCTACCAGGGTCTCCCTCAAGGCTGCATCTCCAGCCCAACCCTCTATAACATAGGCACCAAGGACCTCGCAAAACACCTAGACCCACCCTGCAAACTCATTAACTTTGCCAACGATATAGCCATTTTTGCCTCATCCGATGACTCCGAGTTTTGTGTAGACACTATTGAATCCAACCTTCCTAAAGCCAACAGATATACCTTAACAAGCAAGGCCTCTCTATCTCTCTTCCTAAATCCTACTTAGTTATATTCACTGAAAATGTAATAGATCCGTCACAATTCTCCATAAACTTTGAAAACTCCTCCATCCAAGCATCCAACTCTGCTAAATTCCTCGGGGTTCATCTAGACAGCAAACTCTCCTGGTCCAAACACCTCAACCACCTAACCCTAAAATGCTCCACTGCAGTCAACCTCATTCGCAGTCTTCGAACAACCTGGTGGGACGCCCACCCATCAACACTCCTAAACATTTACAATGCCCTCTTGCAAGGCTTAATCGACTATTCTCTACTATGCATTTTCCCCCCTAACAGCTCCTTCATGCACAAATTAGGCGTTATCCAAAGACAAGCCATTAGAGCTGCCCTTGGTCTATGCAACTCTACCCCAAACAGAGTTGTCTACGCTGAATCTAAAATCCCCCCCTTACCCTTAAGACAAGAAAAACTAGCTCTTAATTACATCACCAAATGTCTCTCAATAGACAACCACCCCTCCATTTCTTCAATCACCACACTTCTTCAAAACGCATCAAATTAAAACTGTACCAGACTCCTTAACCACCCCCTTATACTCGCCCTCAACAAACTCTCCCCACACAAGTCTCACATCTACTCCAACTCAGTACCCCCTTGCTATTTTTTCTCTATAGAGAGCCAACAATTCATGCCCCACATCATTTTAACAAAAGGCTCTGTCATCAACAAAGCTCTTGACCCACAATCAGAATTTCTGCACCAATTTAATAATATCATCTCTACTCACACCCCATTCTACACTGACGGCTCCAAAATTAACACCACATCCAATACTGGCCTGTCTTTCACTGTCCCTCTCCAATCAACTATACATTTAAAGGCTGCTTATCCCCACCAGCCTCTATATTCACGGCAGAGGCTCTTGCTATTTACCTTACCCTCGTCTATATATCCTCCAAAGATCTTAACAACGCAATCATCTTTACTGATTCACTCAGCAGCCTCGGATCCTTAGCTGACACATCCCCCCTAAACGTATCACCCCATGTAACCATTCACCGTATCAAAAAAATCCTCTACGAACTACACTCCTCAAACATTTCAGTCATCCTAGCCTGGATCCCCACATCCCCAGCCACAAAGGCATCCCGGGCAACACAAAAGCTGACCTACTTGCAAAAGAAGCCATAGCCGATAGCCTACTACTGGACTACCCTCTCCCTTTCTCGGATTACCAGGCCCTATTCAACTCACAAATCTCCTCAAAATTCATCCAACTCCTTAAAGATGACGACTCTGAAAAAGGTCTTTTCTACTTCGACATCAGCTTCAAACCCTCCGCAAAACCCTGGTTCCATTCTCTCCCCCTGTCAAGGGACCAAGTCACATCTTTCAGCAGAATGCGTTCCAACCACTACAATCTGACCTTCAGCTTTCATCGCAAAAACCTCATCCCAGACCCCAACTGCCAATGCGGCAATGACATTGAAGACCTAAACCACATTTTTTGGTCCTGCGAACGCTTCAACCCCCAACGAGCTCCTCTCCTCAAAATACTCTCCAAACTAAAGCTATACCCCCCTACACAATAAACTCCTTCCTCTCAGCCACCCCATCAGTCAAACTCATTTCAGTTCTGCACAACTTTCTCCGCAAATGCAAAATTTCTCTCTAAATTCATCGTACCACTACCTACTAATGTACTAGACCCAAGCTCATCTCCCACAGTATTACTTTACTTCCCAATAATCATCCCGATACGGCATTCTTCACACCCACCCCTACATCTACACCCTCTAACCCCTCCAATGCACTTACATTTTATTTCTAATCCGCGCGCTCTATCACGTCCCGCAGTCCACGCCCGTCGAGGTCGGGTCTTCGCGCTCTCTAGTCCAGTGCGATGAGGCGAGGTTCACCACTTCGCTTCACTCAGGCTACGTATACATGGAGTCTTGAATATCCAGGACAAGCCCATGTGCCCTTGTGAGTGCGAAAAAGAGAGTAATATGTTCTTGCTTCTCACTCGCACTCACACGGGCTTATGGGCTGGTCCATTTAGTTCAAGACTCCATGTATACGCAGCCTCACGGCGGAGGGCGCCAGGATTCTTCCCGCTGGGCGCGGGCTAGCGAGACATTGGGATCAGTTTCATTAATGGCCGTTCGGATTACGCTGCTAACAAGCAGCCAAACTGGAGCCACTAAAACCCCCTAAGAAGAAGAAGATTACATAAGGGGTTTTAGCTTGGTAGTGCCATATGTAATTCTATTTAAAAAAACACATAGAATTACAAATTGGAAGAAGGAAAAAAATTTTGTCATCTAGAAATAACTGCAGAATACTGTAATGCGTCATTTACTGTGAACAATTAGTGTTACCATCAGGATAATAACTCCAAAACAAGGGGATTCAAGTTATATTTCAGGAATAAAAAAAAAAAATTGAAAAATTAAATTTTTTTATATAGAAGAAAAATCAGCTGAACCCCCTTGTTTTGGAGTTATTATCCCGATCGTGAGATAAATTGTTCACCGCAAATAACTTATTATGGTATTTTTCAGTTATTTCTAGATGGTAGAAATTTTTTTTTTTTTTAATTAGTAATTCCATGTGTTTTTCCATATGGAATTACATATGGCGTCACCAAGCTAAATCCCTTTATGTAATGCCATATGTAAAACCGTGTGTAATGCCATATGGCTTTCCTGAAAGTCTTACAGAAGTAATTCTACATGGAATTCCGACATTTTTTTTCAGGTGGAACGCCCAGATGCCAGAGGCTCAAAAAACAGGTTTTTTTCGTTGTTGGAGGGAATTTAACGATATGTTGCAAAAACTATAGATTATTGTCCATATAATAATCTTTTTAATAAGTTGGAATGAATCTGGCTAGGAAGATCATATCTTTTTTTAAGACAAAATAACTTTAAAAACCGATTTTTTTTCAGTTTTTGCACAATATTTCAGAAGCATTTTATCGAAAACAGTTTCATACAAAAGTTGTTCGACTGATGACTTTACATTTTTTTAAAGAGCTAAATATTGTTTATTCTTACCGAAAACATGCGGTAAAATTGTAAAATGTTAAAAACAAAGGGATATAAAAAAATAAGGGAAGAAACTGTTTTTTATTTTTAATATTTAGATATAAGATAGGTATTAGTATTTATTAACAAAATGCACCAGGTCCACTTTTTCAAAAGCAATATGGCGATTTACTGCAAAATTGTTAATTTTAAAATGTAGAACGCTGTAAATCCTGTCACAGAAAGTGGATCTTCATGAAACCGATTGGAATCGGTAGGTGTTAACATTATCTATCATTAAGCCGATTTTCAAAATTTTTCAAAAACTTTTTTTTGTTATTAACAAAAAACCACTTTTTGTGGTTCGTAACTTCGTTAATTTGCAAGATAGAGCTTTGGAATGAAAAGCATTCAATTACACTTATTTTTTAACTTAACTTTTTACAAAAAAAGAAAATTTATTGCATGCCCAACAGAAGCCGAGATATGACACTTTTACATTGCAATTAAGCATTTCAGTGACGCCTAATTGGGCCAAATATTAGTGAACTTCGAAGGAGTGAGGACACACCGATGGGACCGCTGCTGATCGGTCAGCCGCCATTTGAGGCTCCTGGGGACTTTAGTCATATACTTGTATACATGTATTTATCGATACATACATAGATGTACATCGTGACGTATATATATGCTAAATACTGCGTTTTCAAGCTCACGCCTTTCCTCATGAGCCTCAAATGGCGGACATTGTCTCCTCACTCCCGCGAAGCTCACTATCAAATATGAGCGTGATGTCGGTACATATAACAAGTGCGGTGTTAGACACCTTAACGCAGCAGAGCGACTAATTACTTTGGCTGACGTACAAATTGCCTGTAACAAACAATTTCTAAATAAATATTCTGGCAATGAATGTTTTATTATTTTAGTCGAGTACCTTGGCA
Organism: Copidosoma floridanum; assembly: GCF_036245765.1. Lineage (NCBI taxonomy): Eukaryota > Metazoa > Arthropoda > Insecta > Hymenoptera > Encyrtidae > Copidosoma > Copidosoma floridanum. The sequence continues at coordinate 9,150,874 of NW_028321911.1, forward strand.
TTTGCACAATTAGTTATCCCAGTTTCAATCGTCTACGTGCATTACATCAGGCTCAACAACTACAAACGTAAAAGTATTGTACTAAGCCGCAGCAAAATTTTGTTGGGCGTGGAATGGATTTTGTTTTGTAAATTAATTTAAAAATAGGTGTAATTGAATGCTTTTTATTCCAAAGCTCTATCTTGCAAATTAACTAAATTACGAACCACAAAAAGTGGTTTTTTGTTAATAACAAAAAAAAAATTGTTAAAAAATTTTGAAAATCGGCTTAATGATAGATAATGTTATCACCTACCGATTCCAATTGGTTTTATGAAGATCTGCTTTCTGTTGTGGGAGATTGAGACGTCAAAGGCTTGTCGTTGAAGCTGGTTGCTGAGCAGCCCCACTACTGCAGTGTTCATGTAGAGGTCGAGGATTTGAATGGACGAAGTCTTACTTGAGCAAAATAAGTTTTTATTCTAGGTTAAAGCAAATTATAAGGTACCTCGCAAGGCACAACGTCTAGCAGCGTCGGTAGACGAAAAGGAACTGAGCGGCTGTGCGAGCTAACGTGTGTGCGGCGCAACGGTCAAAAAGAGGGAGAAAGAGAGAAGACGCGGTGTAGGAGAGAGAAATCTCCAAACACTCCCCCCTAGAGAACGCAAAAACTGTTGAACAATAATTTAGAGGCGTTGCGATATAATTGTAACGCTAAGGAGTTACAGGTAAATGCTCGCACGCCGATTATTACAAATGTATCAGTATTAAATCATTGTTAAACGTATCTTAATAATTACTTAATACAAAAATTTATCAAAACTTACAAAGGAGGACATAAACATGTAGTCTTACTAATATATAAAGCAAAGTCGCTAAAACCGTTGTAATCGCTAACCGCGAAAACTACTGAACCGATTTTGCTGAAATTTTGCACACTGATTCATGATACTTCCTAGATGGTTTTAGTATAGTTTTTATCTTAAAAAATTTAATAACAATAGCAATAAATGAGCTCAAAGTTTTGCAAAAATACGCCAGCTTTTCACTTTAGTTCAGTAAAATCCGCTAGGTGGCGTCGACATAAAATCGAAGCTACCTGCAACATAATTAAATAAGTGTGGTTATAATAGGCCGGAGCGTATCGATAGCTGTATAGTCGAGCTTCGGCAGCTCATCAAGCTGTTCAGACAATGCTGGTGATAGTCCTGCAGCTGGGTATCCCGGTTACGGACGGCACTCTTCTCTAAGGGGGAAGGAACCCAAGTGTCCCTTCACCCAGAATCTCGACGAGTGCGATCAAAGGAAAATAAATTAATTTCAACCGATGCCGTCTCTGCCAGAATACCAGGAGACATATCTAGCCAGAGCACAATCTGCACCAACTCTTCAGAGTTGTGAGGCAGTCCCACCATCCCACCTGGTGTAGTTAAAGAATTTGAGGCTACAAATGTAAGCAAGGAAAAACAGCTCTGATGGGCACGGGCAGCCACAACGGCTACATTCTTGGTAGTCGCGACGTCGCGTCTCCAACGCGCGCTTACCCACATGTTCCCGTCTAAAGATGAGCAATTGAGCAGTTGGTTATCCGGGGAACGACCCGAGACGAGATATTCTTTGGTCAGCGGCGTACCTCCCTCTGGGAAACCCGGTGACCGACGACTCTATATTACCCTCTCGACTCTAAGCATTCAACCAGGAATCACTGATCCTCTCCAAGGTCTGCGCTGGGCAAACCTATAACAGCTATAAAGGAAAAAAAAACTTGAGCCAACGGGACAGCCTCCACTGGACAAGTATCACTAACCAATCTCCCCATCTAAGATCACCAAAACAACTAAATCTGCAAAATAAAAAAGGTGCTTTAGACACCAACGTCTTTGACGTTATACCGGGAGACGTTGGGAAAGAGCACTACAACTAGCCCCAAAGCTTCGGACTTTGTAATTTTTCTCCCAATCAGTCTGGGTCTTCAACAGTAAGCCAGAGAAGATCACCCTGAGGTATCCAGGCAGTCACAATTGCTGTTAACTGCAGTCAAAAAAGAGTTAACTTAAGAAGTTCACCGGTCTTTTTTAGGGCCATCGGACGTCGAACTACCTTGCCAACAAATGTATTAAAATTAACAAAGTTGACTGAAAATAGCCTTTAGGGGTCATAAAAGTCGTAAGCATACCAATAGTCGCAAAAGGGTATATTGGAAAGAAAACCTCAAATGTATCTAATGAATACAATTTGAGGCGTCAAGAAACTGACGCAGAAAATTTATCGAGATTGAAACAGCAGCGTCAAAATCGTCAACTTAAGAGTCCATTACGTGAGAGATCAGCTTTTCATTGTACCCTCACAGCAATCTCTGAAATCTTTAAAGATCCTACTTCAGATTTTTTAATGAGTAGAAAATGTATTTGTGTTTTTGTGTCAATAAAAATGTTGGGTTTAAGGTCCAGGACTTTGTTGCTCTGGTAATAAAATTGTCAGATATGAGAAAAAACAATTTTTTTTTAATGTAAATTTTTTGGGGGTTTTAAATCTTAACAGCTTTAAAAAATAGCCCTTTTCGTGAATTACACAGAAGAAACCAAATCAACAACTTCTTATAGCCATCGATTATTTTATGGCATAAAGAACGCACAATACTTTTCAGCATAATTATTTTTTTGAATTTGTACACCTTATTATTTGACCAAATAAACTATATGGATTCCGAAAAAATATGTTTTTAATAAGAAGATTTTTGTTCTGAGATGTATCGGGAATATGTGTAAAATTTTCTAACTAAAAATGTTTCACATTACGTGTCAACACACTACAGGCTTTTATTTAGTAAGTCTCGGGCGAAGCCGAGACGGGGGGCTGCTAGTCACAAAATATAAAAATGTGGAGTCTTGTTACAAAATCGCCTTTGGTAGCAAGATTTATTAAATACATAAACTTAGAATGAAGTTAGTGTTTACAAGAGTAGTATGTTGGCTTAGTAATTAAAATTCAGTCTCAATGATATTCAAGATACCAAATAGGTTCACAATTAGAAAAAAAAGATTTGGCTACAGTTTATAAAACTAGTTACACAAATATCACAATAGTAGTTTTCTAATTAACTAGACTGAGACTAGTAAAGCTGATTGAACATACTAAGTAGAGGTCTTGCCAGGAGTGCACACAAAAAATAAAGGAAAATAAGAGTAAAAATTATTTAGAAGTAATTAGAGGAGCCTGAAAATGAACTCTGTTTTTATTTTGGTACGTTTTTAAACTAGATGGTGGCTCTGGAGGCTGGGCGACGAGAGAGGAGTAGTCCAGGATCGGAGTACGGAGGTCTTCTGGAACAAAGTGAGCTCTCGAGTTGCTCAGTGGAAACTTCTTTGGGAGTGCCATTGACGTCGATCCTGTAATCAAGGTCTGAAATTTGTTCAATGACTTTAAATAGGCCATTGTAGGGTCTTTCGCAGAGTTTTGGCTGCTGGAGAGCGACGAAAAACGTGAGAACAAGAGCGGAGATCCTTGAAGAAGATCGGTCAAGGCTTATGACGATGTTCCACAGGAACCGGCTTAAGCTATCTCATATGCTCTCTATAGTCTTCAGTGAGTATTTGAGGATTGGCCATAAAGTCGTCAGGGATGAAAAATTCATCTGGAATTCGTAGGGTAGTTCCGTAGAGAAATTCAGCAGGAGAAGCTCCAGTGTCACTGCGATCAGCTGTGCGAAGGCCTAAAAGAACCGAGGGTAGAAGCTTAACCCAGTTGGGACTGTTATGACACATCAAGGCAGCCTTGAAACTGCGGTGCTATCGTTCTACCAGGCCGTTGGCAGCGGGGTGATAAGCCACGGTTCGTTTTCTCTGACAACTGATGAACGAGAGATATGCGTTAAAGAGAGAGGACTCGAATTGGGAGCCTTGGTCTGTCGTGATGAATCTAGGAGCACCGTAACGAGCGACCCAGTTTTCTTGAAACGCACAAAGTACAGTGGAGGCTTGAATATCCCTAAGAGGAACAGCCTCAGCCCATCGGGAGGAACGATCAATGATTGTTAATAAATAAGAGAAACCTTCACAGGTTTTGAGAGGGCCAACTATATCCATGTGGATGTGGTGGAACCTGTCATCAGGCGCAACAAAATGGCTGGATTCATTATTGACGTGACGAGATATTTTAGATTGCTGACAGTCTAGGCAACCCTGGAACCAATACTTAATATCACAGTGCATATTAGGCCACACGTATTTTTGACATAGCAACTGGTCAGTAACTTAGGGTCCAGGATGCGACAAGGAGTGAACTAAGTCAAAGATGTGTTTGCGCAATGATTTTGGAACGAATGGTTTTAGAATTTTACCAGTAAGATCGCAGGAGAGGCTTATCTTGTTGTGACCAAGCTCGCATCGACACTCTTGAGATTAAGTGAACAGTTTGACGATTTGAGAATCGATTCAAGCTCTGCGTCAGTTTGTTGATGTTGAGCACGCTCCGACATTTCGAGCTGAGTAGGAAGTCGAATCATATCAATGCGAGAAAGAGTGTCTGCCACTACATTGAGAGTGCCGGAGAGATGTTCGATGGAAGTCGTGAACTGAGAGATAAAGGAGAGTTGTCGTCGCTGACGAGAAGAAGACCCTGTCTGCTTTTTGGTTGAAAGCGAAGATCAAGGGCTTCTGATCAGTAACGATTTTGAAAGTTCTGCCTTCCAAAAAATACTTGAAGTTTTTGATTGCCTCATAGATTGCTGTGAGCTCCTTGTTGTAAACAGCATAGCTCAACTGAGCTTTGGAAAATTTTTTAGAGAAAAAGGCTATTGGCTGCCAGAAGTCGTCGAGGAATTGTTCAAGCTCGGCACCCATAGCGAATTCAGAAGCGTTTGCGATGAGATGACTTGGAGCATCTACAACCGGATGAATTAAGAGTGCGGCATTGCCGATATTGGTCTTGGTCTTCTCAAACGCCTGTTCGGCTTGAGGAGGATCATTAAGAATTTTACAGAAATTAGATTTCGTTTCAAAGAGGCTGATGGCAGGAGAGTTGACACATCTAAGGGAGCCAATGGTGAATGTGTTCGAATGAGGGTCTATAATTCTGTGACGTGAGACTTCGACTATGAGCCCGAAAAAGTGAAGGAAGTCCGCACCCAAGATTGGGCTTGGGACTTCAGCACAAAGAAACGTCCAAGGGAATCGACGTTTAAGGCGAAGATTTAAGTTCAGACGTTCCTCACCGAATGTCCTGATGACCGAGTTGTTGGCCGCAAAGAGTTTGAAGGTGGTCAGCTCGGCAACAGAGTTTGTGTTGGAGAGTAAAGAAATTTCACCTCCGGTGTCGACTAGAAAGGTCAGGTCAGACTGTGAGTCACGGATATGGAAGCGTTTAGACTTGCTTCCCGCACTCGAAGCTTCCGCTTCGGCCAACACAGAGAGAGCTTCAATTCTGTGAACAGAGAGCCGCGCGACAAGCAGGGGATAATTGTTCTAAAAAGAAAACCTGAAAGATCTCATCGCCACAACCAGTCTGCAGAGCAGGCATCCGATTTAAAATTAAGGAAGGTTTACCTTCTAGCGAGACCTGATTACGCAAGAGTTGTCGGAGGTGCTCCTCCGACAAACCACCTAACACATCTAAAATTCGCTTTTTTACTAACTCGTAGAGGTAAGCTGGTCTGGGTGTTTGGTTAAGCAGTTCTAGGACGAATAAGATTGCATCACCCTCTAGTTTTTCAGCAATGTAGTCTACTTGTGTTATCGGGTTAGTGATTTTCGCATTACGCAGCACGATCTCAACGTGTGCAAACCAACCATGAGGATTTACTTGATTGAACATAGAGATTTTTGGAGCATGGTAAGCTGCCCAGGATTCACGAAGGCATTTGAGGTTGCTGCCTGAGACAAGGCTTCAAGAGCACTGATTTTTGCCGTCGTGGCCAGTAGCGCAGCTTCGAGGCTAGCAATTTTGTTGTCAGTGGAAGATATGCTTAAGTGTTAATATTAACCGTTACAAAAAATGCACTTTTAAGAGCGCTGCAAAAAAACTAACACTGTAATGTAAAATCCACAACAAGGTTTTGGTTTGCACAAGCTTGTCTAGAAAAGAGATGAAACGCAAGTTACTAAAAATAAATGTAAACAGAAATTAAAATTCAAGATAAAAATTCAAGATAATTTTCAAAACGTTTGTTAGTGAGAGAAAACGCAGTAAAAATTTTAATGAGTTGTTAAAAGTAGAGGTTGGGGTTGGACGACCTTGTGTAGGGAAGTGTGGTGGGAAGAGATCGGAGTCACTCTCAAGTGTCTCAAGCCTTCCCTTTAGGTTAAACAACGATGGTGGTACTATGTCCGATGTTGTTGGTGTAGTGGCTCCGTTTGATTCCTCGGAATCCAACTCATCGGAGGGATGTGGCGTTTGAGCAGTGATGCGTAGAGGCCTCGATAGGTTGGTCGCCAGGTTGACCAATCGGTATTTGTTTTTTTTTTTTTTTTTTTTTTTTTTTTTTTTTTTTTTTTTTTTTTTTTAATATTACAAATTTAACATATAACATGCCACCATCTCTCCTACCCTCGCCGAGGTCTCTTGGACTCGCCTCGGTGATCTTCTCAAGATCAAGAGGTCTCGGGGTTTTGGAGTAGAGGTAAAACCTGGACGACACTCCGGATGAGTGGTTTGGAGTCCTCCACCACCTCCGGGCTCGTAGCAGGCGAGGATGTACTGGGTGGAGGTGGTCGTCGAGGAACAAAGGTACTCGGCTTTAGCGGGATGGTCCGAATCCTCTGGGTGGGATCACTTCTATGCTGACCGGTGGAAGGAAGGGTTATACCTTCGAAGAAATCCTCCAGGAACTGGATCGCCACGTCCCGAGTTGCCTTCCTGGGTTGGAACTCTATGGGGTGTTATTCGCAATCGCCGCCAGCAGTTACATATGTACGATGTGACAACGTTGCGTGGTTGGGGGCGCTACTGTCGATTTACTGGTGATGTGATCCGCAATCTCACCAGCAGTAAAGCAGACGACGTCGGTCCACTAGCTCTTTTTCGTGACATTTTCTGATTGTAAACAAAGCAAAGCAGACGATAGAATGTCGGAAAACGTCACGAAAAAGAGCAAGTAGACCGACGTCGTCTGCTTTACTGCTGGTGAGATTGCGGATCACATCACCAGTAAATCGACAGTACCGCTGGCGGCGATTGCGGATTACACCCATGGAGGTGACAACTGCATATCCCTGGGTGATACAATCGTCTATTTGTTGGCCCAGGGTCAACTGTCTCCACTCCTGAGTTACAGGGGGGGAGGTCATGAGCACCCAGAGCCGAAGATAGGACTTAGGAAGAGGCTTTTGAGGGAAAAGAAGGTGTAGATAATTGTCTTATATTAGTGCAGTGATATTTATTGAATATGTACGTTTAAGCAATTGAGTGGCTTAAGAGGTATGCATTACACGTATTTGCATAACTCGGATCGATATCAATCAGTCGTCACACAGTCCTTCTTATATACTTTACGTCGCTTTCTTACTTGCGATTTTCGTTAAAAACTAGTGGTCACCACCTGGCGAGCGATAGGTGGTACTATCAAGTAGTAGTTGGTTGGAAGTCGGTGCTGCGCGCGAAGTTTCAAAATTCAAATTTATGTAGAAACGATCTAATTTAAGAAAAATGATTATTTTAATATACAATAATTAATAAAATAATGCCCCGGATGGTAACAGAGTTTTCAAAGCAAAAAGCTTAAAAATTGAAACAGGTTTGCAAAAAAGATAATAATGGTTAGCTGAAAGATCCACGCGCACTTAGAGTTTAATAAAAAGTCACTTCACAACAAGAACGGCGAGAAAAAACGAAAGCGTCCTAAACAGTTCTTGGAAACTAAGGCGTCCTATACACTGTGTAGATATATAGTAGTGCGTGTTGTGTGAGTTCATATGTAAACAACGCGGTCACGCAAACGAAATTCAACTGAAAGTCCCTCCTGACAAATCTCATCCGAGATCTTATCTAATATCTCATGTGATTTCTCACCTGAGATCTCAGGTGTGTTCTCATGCCAAATTCTCATCTGAGATCTCAGGTGAGATTTCTGAAAGAAAAAGAAATAAAAAATTTTGTGCAACGACTATAATCTATATATATAATCTATATATACGTTAATAGAATGATTACCTAAAATATCAACAGTTATAGAAAAAAAAAAAAAAAATTCAGCTACTAGTAGACCCGAACTCGATCCTCGATCCCCCAGTTAAACAGGCAAGCATATTACCGTTTGGCCAGAGAGAATCAGATACCACTCCGACAATTTACGTCTATATATAAAGTGTAAGTACCATGTGTTATTGTTTTTCTTATTCACAACTGAATCATACAATTATTAATAGATATAATTTTTCCCAATCTTAATTCTGATAGTTAACCAACTAGATAATATTCAGGAACATTATTTTTTTTACAAACAATATTTTATATCTTAAAATTACTTTTAAGGGGGCTTTATATCCAAGTAAGGCATAAGTTTTTAATAATTATTGTAAATGTTTATTTAAATGTAATGATAAAGAAAAACTACAATACAAAATAGGGGGACTTAATGTGTTGTGAATAGATTATTTTAAAAAAATCCAAATTGCTTGCGTGTATATTATCTTATTTTATAGAAAACACTTACAAAAGTTTAAAAATCTTAAAGCTATTCATGTTCCAACTTTTCAAAGCTTATTTTTTTAATTACTTTTCTTTCAGAAATCTCACCTGAGATCTCAGATGAGAATTTGGCATGAGAACTCACCTGAGATCTCAGGTGAGAAATCACATGAGATATCAGATGAGATCTCGGGTGAGATTTGTCAGAAGGGGTAGGCGCGCAAATTGCCACTTAACGCACAAATCTGTACACTGGAGTCTAAAACAAAAAGATCTAGGTGATGATCTCCAGGTGAACCCGTGAAAACCACTGCTGAACGTCGACGGTTGAACTGCGACCAGGTTAATGTCTGGATCAAAAAGCACGCGGCCGTGTAACTATACAGGTGGGCGCACGTGCCGTGAGCGGTGAGGCCGATGAGGTGAGAGCCTGCACGTACAGAAAAGAAAGCGATGAGAGTGCGATGGACCAGGCCAAGGAGAAGAGAGCACGAGGTGTACTTGCCTGTTACAGTGCTGTTGATGGTGGTTGCCTGGCGTTCGCTGCATTACTCGTATGGCACCAGGAGTCCCTTTTTGTCACCGAGGAGCCAAGAAAATCCAAGAAGTAATGGTCGGGGTCACCACCCACCTAAATAAAAATGTCGGAATTCTATGTAGAATTCCTTCTGTAAGACTTTCAGGAAAGCCATAAGGCATTACACATGGTTTTACATATGGCATTACATAAAGGTTTTTAGCTTGGTGATGCCATTTGTAATTCCATGTGGAAAAACACATAGAATTACTAATTGGAAAGAGAAAAAATTTCTATCATCTAGAAATAACTGCTAAATACCATAATAAGTTATTTGCAGTAATTAATTTGTATTACCATCGGGATAATAACTCCAAAATAAGGGGGTTCAGCTGATTTTACTTCTATATAAAAAAATTTAATTTTTCAATTTTTTTTTTTATTCCTGAAATATAACATAAATTTCCTTGTTTTCGAGTTATCATCCAGATGGTAAAACTACTTGTTCACAGTAAATTACGCATTACAGTATTCTGCAGTTATTTCTAGATGACAAAATTTTTTTTCCTTTTTTCAATTTGTAATTCTATGTGTTTTTTCAAATGGAATTACATATGGCATTACCAAGCTCAAACTCCTTATGTAATGCCATACGTAAAACCATATGTAATGCCACATGGCTTTCCTGAAGGTATTAAAGAAGTTATCACTCATGGAATTGCGTCTTTCTTTTTCGTATTGCAATACGGGAGTTTGAGACGTCAAAGGCTTGTCGTTGAAGCTGGTTGCTGGGCAGCCCCACTGCTGCAGTGTTCATGTAAAGGTCGAGGATTTAAATGGACGAAGTCTTACTTAAGAATAATAACAAGTTTTTATTCTAGGTTAAAGCAAATTATAAGGTACCTTGCAAGGCACAACGTCTAGCAGCGTCGGTAGACGAAAAGGAATTGAGCGGCTGTGCGAGCTAACGTGTGTGTGGCAAAATGGTCAAGAAGATGGAGAAAGAGAGAAGACACGGTATAGGAGAGAGAAATCCCCATACTGTGACTGGATTTACAGCGTTCTAAATTTTAAAATCAACAATTTTGCAGTGAATCGCCATATTGCTTTTGAAAAAGTGGACCTGGTGCATTTTGTTAACAAATACTAATACCTATCTAATATCAACAATAAAAAACAATTTCTTCCCTTATTTTTTATATCCCTTTGTTTTTAACAATTTACAACTTCACCACATGTTTCCGGTAAGAATAAACAATATTTGGCTCTTAAAAAAAATTTACCATTACGTAAAATTATCAGTTGAACAACTTTTGTATTAAACTTTTTTAGATAAAATGCTTCTGAGATATTGTGCAATAACTGAAAAAATCGGTTTTTCAAGATATTGTGTAATAAAAAAGGGAAATTCTGACCAGGTTCATTCTAACTTTTTTTAAAGATTATTATATGGACAACAATCTATAGTTTTCCCAAGATTTCGTTAAATTCCCTCCAACAACGAAATGAAACCCTCTGACTTCCCGACTAATCCACGATACTCGGTTCACGTTTCACGATATCTAAAAATGTCAAGTCACCTTTGACCTTAGAGAATATATACACGGAGGAAGCATTGTATGCTCCGACCGCGAGACGAGATGAGAGAGACAAAAGACAAATAGCAGTACAACCTTTCTCTCTCTTACACGCCTCTGATTGGTTGGCCCCCTTCCGTATATATAGGTATAGTCGTATCCACGAGTGGCGGTCGTGGGGGAACAGAGCAGATATATGTAACCTAAGATCTGATCAAAAAAAACTTATACATTACCAGAGAATATAGAATATATCCTCTTTAAGTATAGAAGGCCAAAGCGGAATTCTGAGCAATACACACTAAAACAATAATCTTTCATTACAACATAATTAAAACAACAAAATTTGAATAAAAATTTCCAATTTTAATTAAAGCCCTCATACCTGGTTAAACAGTTCATGCTTGGCTAATGACTCAGTTGGAATGTTTGTCTTCGATAGCTGAGTGGTCAAGAATGCTCGATTAGCTTCTGCGCTCTGGGCTTCGGATCTAACCCTACCGCCGCCAAATACAACTGCTGGCTTACGCCTAGCTCTGCGAACTCCGCGAGCAACTTGCTAATTTCGACTCGAAAAAAATACCCAAAACTGTGGAATCGTTAGAAACGTTTGCAACCGCTTTGTAAAAAACTGTCGGATCAAGCAGTTTTGCAAAAAAAAATAAATTTGATACCGTCGTGCGAGAGACATAAAAAGTATCTCCTCCACCCTTTGCAGTGTGTCTATACTATCAAAATTGATATCGATCGTTTGCAATTTAATTGTCGTTTATGTTGAATAGTTACAAATTGTCATATTTTTATGTATAGCAGGTAAAATAATTATTTTTGTCAAATGTGGAATGTGCGATTTTTTCTCAATACAATAATATACAATAATCATAATACATTACACCTTAGAGAGCAGGAATGGCTGGTGAGCACGCAATCGACCGAGCGTGCGTTGGTATAGATTTATGGGTGCGATAGCCAGGTGACGAATACCATATGGTATTTGTTACTGACGGTGGGTAGATGTCACTAGACGTGACAATATTATGAATTACCGAAAGTAAATATAATTATTTACATGATAAACTCATAGTTCACAACTTTTTTATTTGAAAGATATTGAATGTAATCTTTAATCATACGAATGGTAACTTATAAACAAAGCAGGCGAAGATGTCACCTACTATCATTTACGTCATACCCGCGTAACTTTACGGTCGAGATGAGTTTGTTCTGCTTCGATACTTCAATTTAAGGTGATGTTACTGGCGTAGATGGTGTTTTTTTTCAATAATTCGAATGTCAGTGGAACTTTTTGCTTTTATATTGTATATAACAGGCAACTAGGATACTTAGATTTGTTGAAATTATTGTTACTTTCACGTTTGCTGTCGTAATACATCCGTAAACTTGTGATGTTTTGCTATTTATGATGTACTGGATCCTCTTAAGTCCTGAAATTACGCACCGTTTCACCATCAGAGGGCGCCAACACACTTGCGCACAGCGAATATATAAGCTGATGAGCATTGCTTATATGAAAGAATGCAATAATAGTGCAGACAAAAGTGGGCGATTACTGGGCGAAAGTTATGACAAGTCAGGCCAAGCTGGCTGGGCCCAAGTCAGTGTTGTATTACAAATCCACTTGTGGCTAGCGGCCAGGCTTGGTTAACTCGTTTGGACCATGCTTTCACTCTGGGCTGCCCACTTTCAATTTTTACTCGGGACATGGTATCGGGAACATGATCCTAATTCGTATACTCCCGATGACTAGAAATTTGATTTAGTGGAAGGTCAAGCATAGACTTGGCTGCACTGGAGCTAACATTTGCTTAAGCTGAGCTCTGAAACGGAGCGCTGATTAAGGCTCGTAATGGCTCTGGACCTACGCCAAGCAATTGTTAAAATTTATGTAATTGCAGTTAAAAATTTTTTGTATTTTGCGGTGATTATTAGTACACAACGTTGTCACGTCTCACATATGTAACTGCTGGTGATGATTGCGGATTACACCCATGAGCATACGAAATCCGGCCGTGGCTTGAGTGACGCTTGACCCATTCCAGCCACGCCAGAACCAAGTTGCGAAGATCGAAGCGATCAGATGTGGCCGCTGGATTGTACCTTTGCCCTTCGCAAAAAAACGGTATTAGCGACGAATAAGGAAATAACGGAAATAAGAACAAGAAATAAGGAAATAATGGGAATAAGCGCAATACTGTAGTGATGTATTATACTTTTCCAAAAATATCAGGGTGACAGCCCCGACTGATGTTTTCTAAAAAAGTATAGTACTTTACTACGTTTCTGCGCTTACTCTCGCCGTTATTCCCCTTATTCCCTACATTTCCTTTTTTCCACGGTGTAAGATGTACAAGTGGTATCATTGTCTATGTTGCCTACAGAAAATTTTTAATTATTTTATATCACTTCTACTTTTTTACACCAGGTCTCGCACAAGACACTCACACTGAGCCGACTTAGTAGTATAAGTATACATGGTGGTGTTCGCTCGCTCTAGTAGTATAACTATATATAGTATTTGACACTCGTTCACCTTCACCACCAGATTAATTCTGCTGGAATTTGAAGGTAACAGCACAAATATTTCACAAAAATTACGCCAACATGGGACAACCTGTATATCTTGCACCTTGCTTATTTATATTCCTGTCAAGAATGTGATCCGAAGGCTGAGACCAGGGCCTGGCCAGGCAAGCCTTACATCGATGCCAGGACCTGGGCAGGCTTAAATCTAGAGTTCATCACACGGTATAATAAGTTTTAGCCCAGGCTATGATTAGGCCTGGCCAGGGCATACGCATATACGTATAATCACAGTTTATACAGTTGCGACTATGCCAAGAGCTGAGGCCGAAGGGCGAAGGGTGGTCAAAATTTTAACCAGCCACCACTCTCACTAGAATTGAGGAACTTAGCGAGTCGTAGAGATCCAAAATATTTCGGTCCTATCTCATAGTCATAGAGGTATAAGAATAGAGGAGAAAAGGGGGCGTGATATGCGACAGCAGAATTCGCTACGTAACGAGGCATCTGTCTTTGTCTGGCAGTTATGTTATTGGTCGAGTCATACATGAGATTGAATCAACTGTAGGATTCAGAACGAAGAAGTAGCCAATAACGTGGCTTTGGCAACAAGGACAGATGCCCCGTTACACTTAGTTATGCTGTCGCTGCCGCTAATGGGCTAGTATAGCGCTTTTCCCCTCTATTCTTATACCTCTATGCTCATAGTGGTCAAGAGTGTGGTGCCATATAGTCTTTCTTATTAACTAGCCGCAACTTCAACCAATGGATGGAAAATGTAAAGTTGTTAATGAAAGTGCCATTTGCAACAAGATTAGAATGCATCTTGTACCCAAAAATCGACCTTCAAAAAAGTATACCCCCTACCCGATCCTATTTATGACACTCATATAAGATAAAAGATGAGACATTAAAGATGACGTTATAGATGGGAATACAATAAATAAATTTTTAGAGGTTAAGTTTCGGATACAAGATGCATTCTAATCTTGCCACAAATGGCACTTTAGATAATAACTTTACATTTTCTATCCATTGATTGACAATGCGGCTGGTTGATAAAAAAAAGTCATCTTTAATGTCTCATCTATCATCTTATATGAGTATCATAAATAAGATCGGGTAAAGGGTTTACTTTTTTGAAGGTTGATTTTCGGGTTCAAGATGCATTTTAATCTTGTTGCAAATGGCATTTTTAATGACAACTTTACATTTTCCATCCATTGGTAAAAGTTGCGGCTGGTTAATGAAAAAAAATATATGGCACCACACTCTTGCCCACTATGAGATATGACCAAAATATTTTGGATCTCCACGACTCGTAAGGTTTTTCAATTCTGGTAAGAGTGGTGGCTGGTTAAAATTTTGACCACCCTTCAGCCTCAGCTCTTGGTCTACTACTATCGCTCTACAGTCTTACACAATAGTCGCTAGATGGCAATCACATGCATCGCGTGTAAGTGTAGGGCAAGCGTGCTCGAGAGGAAGGGAGAGATATTACTTGGGCAAAAGAAATAGACGTTAGGTATTGCGTGTACTGTACTCTCGTTTATTGAACTGTGGTCCGACTGTTCAAGTTGGTAGGCGCAGTTAGACTGACTACAAGTGTGTAACCCACTCTCTCTCTCTCTCTCCTCTGCTAGACTCGTGATTCTAGCCTACACTGAGCTATGTGGTAGGGGGAGTCCCTATACAGCCCCCTTCAAGTTTTAACGTAATTTAAAACTTATACTGTACAAACCATTCAACTTAAATTTTTATACATTTAACATGTGAACTGAGAGGAGAGAGTAGTTGTAAGTACAAACTTTTTTACAATACATTTAAATGCGATTTTTTCGCTCTTAACAACGTAAACAATTATTTACAAGATTGAGTACCAATACGACAATCAAAAACTTTCTGCTCACTCGACCGCTTACATTTAACTAGCAAATCGTCCTTGCCGGGGCGACCATACGATAATCCAGTAAAAAAAATCGACAAATTCTTTTTTGAAGCGCTTAAACGCTTATACGGGCTAATCAAGATTGCTGAACACTGTTAATTTGGATGACGCCTGACAGAAACGATATTTACATATGGATTTTGATTTTTTGCTTTTAAACCTAATCACGGTACAATCCTTACGCACGCATATGCACAACTATTTACATAAGTTCGCTAGTCATCTGCACTCGCCTCGCTAAAAGTCACTTTTTTATTCTGACTAATTGCAGGTTTTTTTCCTGAATAAGTTTTGAGTACAGGGCGTATAGTTGGGGGTAGGTTCGGTACCTTAATTTCTTCCGGCAACGGTTGCCACTGCGAATTTTCGAGTACAAAGTGCACAGGTTTTAACAATTCTGTGGTCACGACCTTAGGTGTGCCATTTACATCGATTTTAAAATTCAGCTCGGACAGACGCTCAAGCACTTTGTAGAGTCCCGAGTAGGGCCTTTCGAGAGCTCTCTTATTTAGATTGGTGCGCATAAAAACGTACTCGCATGTGCGCAAATCTGTATAGTAAAAGGTGCGTTTTTTATATTTTTGCGTAACCGGAACCGGCCTAACATACTCTCTCGAAATTCCTCCAGAAAGCACTTTGGATCGGGGGTAAAATTATCGTGGAGGACGAATTCTCCAGGTACACGTAAAATGGTTCCGTAGAGGTACTCGGCGGGCGAGCCCCCGGTGTCCAGTCGCACGGCTGTGCGCAATCCTAACAATACAATCGGCAACTGGTGCAACCAGTTTTTGTCGTTGTGGCACATTAACGCTTTTTTTAACTCGCAATGCCACCTCTCGATCATACCATTTGCAGCTGGGTGATAAGTCGCAGTCCTAATTCGCTGGGTACCGAGCATACTCAGTAGTGCTTTAAACAACTGCGATTCAAACTGAGACCCTTGATCGATGGTCAGTGTCTGAGGAGTGCCGAAACGTGAAACCCAATGCTCTATTTTTTTTTTTTTTTTTTTTTTTTTAACTTCTTGGCAACATCGGCATCAGGAGTCGATTTCAGCCAAATCCCATTCTTTGCTGCTCGTTCAATGCTCTGGCTTCCGGTCGGGTCGTTACAACACTTATAGCCGTGCGTTTACCCTCCAAGGCAATGGAGTGGTCAAAATGTCGGACCGATGTAGTTGCGGTCTTCGTCTGGCTTTGTATGGCGTGGCGAGGAGGGGAGGTGCGGCCGATGGGTGAGTTCGGTATGAAGGAAAGGAGGGAGGAAAGGAGTTGTACTAAGATCTGTATATATGTTCATACATTTTTTTTTTTTTTTTTTTTTTTTTTTTTTTTTTTAATTTTATTTATTTATTCCCTTAGTAAATGTTTCTCTAAAGTCGTCATTACTCGCTAAAGTTTCATATACTAAAGTCGTTTGCAATAAAAAATCTTGCTAAAATTCTCATAACTCTTATATTGTTCCCACAAACCATTGTTTGTACATCAAAATTAAGATCTACCTCCTCCCTTCGCAAAGATCGAGTCATATTATTCCTATATCTGTTTAGTTTAGGGCAGTTCCAAAGTAGGTGCTCCAGTGTTTGCGCATTGTTGCCACATGTGCACTCGCTACCGCTGACTATGTTCATTCTGTGTAAGTGAGCTCCCACCCTGGCGTGGCCAGTTTTCATTCTATTAATGCATGTTATTGCTCGGCGCGAGAGTCCGCTCCGTGAAAACCATGTCTCTGTGTCGAACGCTCCCGAGAGTTCTACGAATTTTTTGGCTTTATTATATTTGAGTATATACCGCGTCATAGATTCAAATGTTGATCTTTTGAGTGTTCCTTTGAAGTTGCTCCAATCGGTGAGAGGTATGTTTATTGTATGTGAGATCGATGCAATTTTAGCATGTCTGTCGGCACTTTCGTTTCCTGGGATGCCTTTGTGTCCAGGTATCCATGTAAGTTTTATGTTTAGAGCTTTGACTCGCGTCAGTTCGAAAAGTTCTGATCGTATGGCACCAATATATGGGTGCATATATGACTCGAGTCCTGTATTTTCTATCTTACTTAAAACCGACCTCGAGTCTGAGAAGATTATCAGGTTATCTATATTGTTTGCGCTTGCATACTGAAGGGCTTTGAAAATTGCGAAGGCTTCAGCTTCATAGATTGAGGCTTCTTTTAAAAGCCTGAATCTGGCATAATGTGTCGTTTTCTTATGCGTTGGAGACCAGACTACAAATGCGCAGCCGCAAGCGTCTTTATGCGTGTTTTTCGATCCATCAGTGAAGATAAATTCATAGTCGACTGGGGATGGGGGAGGATTTGGAGGTGGTATCAATGGGTAAGTGTTGCGGCCTATTTGCCAATCAATGGTTTCTTTCAGGAAGGAAGACCAATGCTCTATGAATGCACGCGTTACACGCGTTATGGTCCTAGCCGAGATGTCTTTTAAAGGGATTGCCTCCGGCCAACGGGAAAATCTATCGATCATTGTCAAGAGATAAATATAACCGTCGCATTCGGGCAACGACCCCACGATATCGATATGTACATGGGAAAAACGTGTGTCGGGGGCGACGATTTCCCGGGGCATGTTTTTCGTATTACGCGCAATCTTTGAGGCCTGGCAATCTACGCAATTTCTGCACCAGGATTTGATGTCGGTGTGCATTGAGGGCCACACGTAGCGTTGTCGTATAACTGCCCTGTTGTTGCGGTCTAATAAAAACCAATAAAATTTTACAATGGGATTTTTCTATTAGTTTCTTATCGGTATTTGCACCCGTAAATCCAAATAAAATCCGAAATGGTTGAAAATAGATTTTCTATATCATTTATTATAACTAGGACATGATTGAACAAAAATAAATTGACAAATTTATGTCATACCATCCGGATGGTAACATCAAAACGGGGGGATTAGAGTATTTTATATGTAAATTGAAAGAAAAGTTAGTTGTTAATTTTTATTAGAATTTTGTAAAAAATACTTTAGTCCCCCCGTTTTGGTGTTACCATCCGGATGGTATGACATAAATTTGTCAATTTATTTTTGTTCAATCATGTCCTAGTTATAATAAATGATATAGAAAATCTATTTTTGACCATTTCGGATTTTATTTGGATTTACGGGTGCAAATACCGATAACAAACCAATAGAAAAATCCTATGGTAAAATCAATGAATTTTTTATCGGTTTTTATTGGACCGCAACAATAGGGTGTATCGATGAAACAATTCTATAACACGTCTTCGTAATAATTTTGGTATGAACGGTCGGAGCGCGTTAGCGGAAAAATCACAATATACTTGGTGGTGATCTTGACTCCATTCGATGCCTTTAAGATTCAGAGAATGTTTGCTCGGGTTTGCCAACAACTCAGCCAATTCGGGATCTGCACTTTGCAAATTTGACAATTCCAACAAGTTAAACTCCACTGGCAATCGAATGAGGTCAATCCGTGAATGTGAATCCGCGACTTGGTTTTCGATACCTTATATGTGTTTGATCGAAGTGGTGAACTGAGAGATAAAGGAAAGTTGCCTACTCTGTCTGGGTGACGCTTTTTCCAATTTTTGGTCGAATGCGTACATCAGAGGTTTCTGATCGGTCAATATATAAAAATCCCGTCCCTCGAGCATGTGTCTGAAATATTTAATCGATTCGTAAATCGCTGTCAACTCTTTGTCGTAAGTACTGTATCGCGACTGAGCCGAGGAAAATTTGCGCGAAAAAAAACCAAGCGGTCTCCATTCACCGTCGAGGTGTTGATCGACTACTGCGCCCATCGCAAAGTCCGACGCGTCAGTCACCAACCGCATTTCAGCACTGCCAGAGGGATGAGATATAGTCGCCACGTCTGCAAGACCCCTTTTCGCTTTTTTGAACGCCGAACGGGCCCCCTCGCTCCACTGTATCGTACGAGTGTCGTTCTTTTTTACTTTGCCGCAGGTGTATTCATTTAAAAGGGCGTAGTTCTCCGCCGCGTGCGGAATGCAACAGCGATAAGCGTTTAACAGACCCAAAAATCTTCTCATTTGAACCCCTGTTTTTGGTTTAGGGAAATTGACCACCGCGGCTATGCTCTCCTGAGAAGGCTTGGAACACTGGCCGTTTATTGTGAACCCTAGAAAAGAAACCTCCGGGCTGGCAAACTTGCACTTTTTAACATTTAATTGCAAGCCGTATGATTTAAGACGCTCCAGGACACTTTTTAAATGACTGAAATGCTCGTTGCGGTTTTTGGAAAAAATTAGAATGTTATCTAAATACACATAAACAAAGTTAAGACCGCTGAGCGCACGGTTAATGTATCGCTGGAACGTCTGGCAAGCATTTCTCAGCCCAAATGGGGTACGTACAAATTCAAATAACCCGAAAGGCGTGGTTATGGCCGTTTTAGGTACGTCTTCCGATGCAACAGGTATTTGATGATAAGTGCGGCACAAGTCAAGCGTGGTAAAAATAGTGTATCCGTGTAGGGCCACAGAAAAATCGTGCAAGTGAGGTAACGGGTATTTGTCGGGCACTGTTGCACTGTTTAGCTTTCTATAGTCCCCGCACAACCGCCAGGTTCCATCCTTTTTTTTCCTAAGTAGCAATGGGCTGGCCCAAGGACTACTCGAATGTCGGCAATAACCATCATTTACTAATTTTTCGATTTCTTTTTTCGTGGCGTTGTATTTTTCACCATCAAGCCGACGTGTACGTTCAGAAACAGGCGGTCCGTTTGTAATAATATGATGAAAGCTTTGTTATTGGTTTCGGGGTAGCTTCGCCGATAACTTCCGGGAACCGCTTCAGTAAATCTGAAACGTCCCTAGAAGCTAATGAGTTAATACTTGAGCAATTGATCCCCTTAATAAAACCGTACGCGCATTTTTGTTCGGCCAGGCAGACCACTCGGCTTTTTCTGATATCCACCAGCAAATCAAAATGTTCTAAAAAATCCACGCCCAAAATAGGGAAAGGGACGTCGGCAATGCGGAATTTCCATCTGAGTGCTCTGCCCAACCCCAAATCAATTGTTAACTCAACTTCACCATAAGCCTTGATTAGTGTGTTGTTCGCCGCGACCAAACCGATCTCCGAAGGCACAGACACTTTAGTTTTATTGTTCTTAGGCAGCAGAGAAATTTCTGCCCCCGTGTCAATTAAAAATATTAAGTCGGAGACGCGATCCTTAACATGGAGCCTTTTTGAACTGCGTACTTCACCTATTGCTCCCTTGTAGGCGAAGCTTTCGAGTTTCCCGACGCGAAGCTCCAAGCACACGGTCCGTCGAAACGATAAGCACGAGATTTGTATTTACGATGGTAGAAACAGACACCAGGCGAGCTGCCGCGCTCACGCGACGAGCTACTGTTAGTCGAAGGACTTCTGTGTTTACCTGAGAATCTCTTTGTATCTCTGCGTGACTCACGGCCCGAGTTATTCGTGCGTCTATTCAGAGAGCCCCTGTTATTGTTTTTATTGTATTAACGCTCGCGAGCGAACTCAGCTTGAAGGTCACTAAGTTCTTGCGATAATTAATTTATTTCGCGCGTTAAATTTTCTAGCTGGTTCGCCCCTTCGGAGACCGACGCAACTGAATACGACACAGGACTCGCTGCTTCCGCGTATTTGTCTGCCATGGCCGCCAGTGTATCAAGATTCTGCTCTGTCGTTATGGAAAGTATGGCGCGACAATTAGGTGGTATTTGCTCAAGGAATATCGACCTGAGAATTTCGTTGCCACAGTCGACATTAAGCGCTCGAAGTGCGGCCAGAATCGCGGAAGGTTTCCTTTCGGATGTTACCCGACCCTGTATTAGCCTTTGCAGACGCTCTGCGGAGGAGACACCATACAAATTAATTAACCAACGCAATCGTAAATATTTGCAGGCACCGGTCTGATGCGAAATATGTCTTGAACGGCTTGTAGGGCTTGCATGTCGAGCTTCTCGACGATAAAGTCTGCCTTAGTGGCTTGATTCGTGATTCCCGCATTTTTGAGGGTTACCTCTGCCTGGAAAAACCAAGCATCAGGGTTTTCACGCGAAAAACCGGGTATTTTTGGTTGTCTATAAATAGCTGTGATGTTTTGGGAGTTTCGGTCGGGATTCTCATTTGAATTATCTCGCATTTATGCCGTAATTCTCTGAATTTGCGCTTCTAGCTGGGTAATACGATCATCGTCCGCCATCGCGATTATCCCCGTAGAAAAATACACAACGTTATTGTTTGCCTGTGAAAGAGCTCCGCAACAAGGTCGATTCTCTACTAGTATTTAATACAGAGTCAATCTTCTGATCAACGCGACAATAATGCGCAGGTTTAAGCGAACGAAATAACACAGCACAAGACGCGTAAACAAAGCAAACGCTTCGCTCCCGCGGCACGAGTGAGTAACGCAGCCAAGGTCGACTTTCAAAACGTTTCCGATGTAATCATACACCACACTTGTTTTCGGTTTTCTTACTTTTGTTGCTTGCTAAAATTGAATTATTTGATGTTTTGGTAATCGATTTGCGATCCAGCGATATACATAGTTTTTAGAAAGCGAGATTTAACGATTTTTTGTATTATTCGATAGCTTTCTAATTTTGTTGTAAAGATTGTTTTGGGACAGTATTACACGACTTACTTGTACAATTAACGCCTAAAGGCAACAAAACGAAGTTTGATTTTGAACGCTTGCGACGCTTTCAGTTCTACGAACTGAACTCTTGTACTCACGCCGCCCTGACGACGCGCCTCACGATGCCACGGTGACCCTCGCGTCGACTGTGCACTTGCCGACAGCGATGATCGTTGATTTGGCGATTAGCCGGTGGCGGTCGTCCCGCTGAGCAGAGTCGGAAGCGTTTCAGTTGCCGGTAGCCAGAAATCCCGTTTGTCCTTGACCTCTCACCGACGAAGAGTTGCGAACTCCCAGGTCCACCTTTTTTCTGATGTTGCCCTGATGTTCGTAACGTTGTTGAACGTCGGTGGTAAGCGTCAGGGTCACCAAATGTAGGGCAAGCGTGCTCGAGAGGAAGGGAAAGATAACCTGGGCAAAAGAAATAGACGTTAGATATTGCGTGTACTGTACTCTCGTTTATTGAACTGTGGTCCGACTGTTCAAGTCGGTAGACGCAGTTAGACTGACTACAAGTGTGTAACCCACTCTCTCTCTCTCCTCTGCTAGACTCGTGATTCTAGCCTACACTGAGCTATGTGGTAGGGGGAAGTCCCTGTACGCGATCGACTGCCCTTCCACACATTAAGTACGGGCTTAATTTTTTTTTTTTTTTTTAACAAGCGCACTTTCGGAATTTTTTCTTTTAGCCGTCTAAATTTCTCACTCATGATTCGTTTAAAGCATAATCATATAAGTAATAGACTGCTCGTTCTTATGTACTACGCTGAAGCACTAGTAGAAAGAGACACAACGTCGAACGTGTGTAACTGTTTCTCTCGCACGCTGCCAACGGTGAGGGTTAGTAAACTAAGGCGAGCTGATGCAACCTTCCCAGTGGAGAGTCCCGGTCCCCACCGATGGCAAGGTGTGAGAGAGACAGACATACACGTTTTATGTTGTGTCTCTTTCTACTTGTGCTTCAGCGCCGTACATAAGGACGAGCAGTCTATTTTTTATATGTCTATGGTTTAAAGTGTAAATAAAGAAACGAATGAACGAGCATAAACAAACTTAATGGAAGCGCGTGTGTATGAGCATGTTTGTCAGGTCTCAAAGATTATACATCTATGCATGTATTCTGATACATACAGCACTAGTTATTTGTTGGTTTTTTTTGTATCACAATCAAGAACCTATTAAGTGCCTTACTTTGCTACACATTGAATGCCGTAACTATTGTAGCATTTTTCATTTTATTAACCAGTGGATAGTAAGCGCCCTGGGTCATGTAGTGATAGACGCTTAGGATTTAAACTTATATTTGATTTGTTAATAAACTGGCCAGTAAGCGCCCTGAGTCATCTGGTGATAGCAGCTCAGTTTAATTTAAAAAAAAGTGGCCAGCAAGCGCCCTGAGTCATGTAGTGATAGACGCTTGGGATTGTAATTTATATTTAATTAGTTAATAAACTGGCCAGTAAGTGTCCTGAGTCATCTGGTAATAGCAGCTCAGTTTAATTTAAAAAAAAGTGGCCAGTAAGCGCCCTGAGTCATGTAGTGATAGACGCTTGGGATTTTAATTTATATTTAATTAGTTAATAAACTGGCCAGTTAGTGCCCTAAGTCATCTGGTGATAGCAGCTCAGTTTAATTTTAAAAAAAGTGGCCAGCAAGCGCCCCGGGTCATCTGGTGATAGGCGCTTGGGCTTTTAATTTATATTTGATTTGTTAATAAACTTGCCAGTAAGCGCCCTGAGTCATCTGGTGATAGCAGCTCAGTTTAATTTTAAAAAAAGTGGTCAGTAAGCGCCCCGGGTCATCTGGTGATAGGCGCTTGGTCTTTTAATTTATATTTGATTAGGTAATAAACTTACCATGAAGTGCCTTGGGTCATATAGGGATATGCGCCGTAGTTATATGTTATATTTTTATCAATAAATTAATTGGATATTAAGCTCCCTGAGTTATTTGGTAGTTTTCTCTCATTACATTTATGTGTTGCAAGTCGTTTGGATCTTTATTTTAAAGATTTTGCAATCTGATGAGTATGATTTATGTATACAGTTATAAGTTGAGCGTATATTCAAAATATTGTTAGGTTTTATTTATTTGAAGTATAGGGTTATTTGGTTTAAGAGGTTTTGGGTACTGAGTTATTAGGTTAATTAGCTTGGGATTTAGTTAGTTGGTTTAAGCACATTCGAATTTGCCGCTTAGCGCGCGTTAACTCTCGCCGCAGAGCGTCAGTTCGGGCGGCGGTACCATGACGGTCACGTCTTCGGTTTTCTGCCGCAGTCGAGAGCACTGGTCCGTACCATATAACTATTTTTTTATACATCGGCCTATGTTATAACATAGGCCTGTGAAGCAAAAAAAAGTTATATGGTACGGCCCCAGGCCCTGGCCAGTATTGTTACAAGATTATGGAAGGGTATGGCCAGGCCCTAATGTCAGAATACATGCATAGATGTATAATCTTTGAGACCTGACAAACATGCTCATACACACGCGCTTCCATTAAGTTTGTTTATGCTCGTTCATTCGTTTCTTTATTTATACTTTAAACCATAGACATATAAAAAATAGACTGCTCGTCCTTATGTACGGCGCTGAAGCACAAGTAGAAAGAGACACAACATAAAACGTGTATGTCTGTCTCTCTCACACCTTGCCATCGGTGGGGACCGGGACTCTCCACTGGGAAGGTTGCATCAGCTCGCCTTAGTTTACTAACCCTCACCGTTGGCAGCGTGCGAGAGAAACAGTTACACACGTTCGACGTTGTGTCTCTTTCTACTAGTGCTTCAGCGTAGTACATAAGAACGAGCAGTCTATTACTTATATGATTATGCTTTAAACGAATCATGAGTGAGAAATTTAGACGGCTAAAAGAAAAAATTCCGAAAGTGCGCTTGTTAAAAAAAAAAAAAAAAATTAAGCCCGTACTTAATGTGTGGAAGGGCAGTCGATCGCGTACAGGGACTTCCCCCTACCACATAGCTCAGTGTAGGCTAGAATCACGAGTCTAGCAGAGGAGAGAGAGAGAGTGGGTTACACACTTGTAGTCAGTCTAACTGCGTCTACCGACTTGAACAGTCGGACCACAGTTCAATAAACGAGAGTACAGTACACGCAATATCTAACGTCTATTTCTTTTGCCCAGGTTATCTTTCCCTTCCTCTCGAGCACGCTTGCCCTACATTTGGTGACCCTGACGCTTACCACCGACGTTCAACAACGTTACGAACATCAGGGCAACATCAGAAAAAAGGTGGACCTGGGAGTTCGCAACTCTTCGTCGGTGAGAGGTCAAGGACAAACGGGATTTCTGGCTACCGGCAACTGAAACGCTTCCGACTCTGCTCAGCGGGACGACCGCCACCGGCTAATCGCCAAATCAACGATCATCGCTGTCGGCAAGTGCACAGTCGACGCGAGGGTCACCGTGGCATCGTGAGGCGCGTCGTCAGGGCGGCGTGAGTACAAGAGTTCAGTTCGTAGAACTGAAAGCGTCGCAAGCGTTCAAAATCAAACTTCGTTTTGTTGCCTTTAGGCGTTAATTGTACAAGTAAGTCGTGTAATACTGTCCCAAAACAATCTTTACAACAAAATTAGAAAGCTATCGAATAATACAAAAAATCGTTAAATCTCGCTTTCTAAAAACTATGTATATCGCTGGATCGCAAATCGATTACCAAAACATCAAATAATTCAATTTTAGCAAGCAACAAAAGTAAGAAAACCGAAAACAAGTGTGGTGTATGATTACATCGGAAACGTTTTGAAAGTCGACCTTGGCTGCGTTACTCACTCGTGCCGCGGGAGCGAAGCGTTTGCTTTGTTAACGCGTCTTGTGCTGTGTTATTTCGTTCGCTTAAACCTGCGCATTATTGTCGCGTTGATCGGAAGCGCTGTTAATAATTTTCTATAAAATAAAAAAAAACCATATTTCATATTGATTACCTTACATCGCGTGTAAGTCGCACTAAAATTATTTCATAATTTTAATAAAAAATATGAGTTTTGTTTACGTGTTATTTAATGGAATACGGTTTTACGTCGAATTTTAGTGGAGTGTTTGCAATATTCACATCGTGCATAACAGGATTAAAAGTATGAGAAGCACTTATAACACAAACACACACACACACGTGCGTGAGTGAGTATACACATTTTTATACATGTATAACTTTTCATAATACTGTTACGTACGATTAATACATAAATTTTACGACGACGTTCTTATTTCATTTTAAAAAATTGCAGCGTTACAAGCTAAAATCAATGAAAAATTGTCTCTTGTCTCACATTTATATCATGTATTTATAATAAACATTAGTAAGTCACTATCTAAGTCGATAGTCCAACATTAATCAAACATTTGAAGCGTTACGGGCTTTTAGCAAAAAAATAGTGTTACGGGCTCTTATAAAATCGTCGAAAAATTGAGATTGTAACGCACCAAATGAACATTTAACTGTACTCTTGCTCTTATATCTTGCTACTATATAAAACAGCTATATTTTAACCCGCTACCTTTCGAGTCGATAGTCGAAATCTTCAAGAAGTTATATGACATTCTTTAGCGTTACGGACTTTTATTTTTTATTTAGAGGACACCAAATTTACTTATTTGCGAGCCTGTAGCAGTCAAGCAGTGTCTTCGTGGGATCAAAAAATCAGAAAAAATTCCTGAAAAATCCTAGACCTCCGTAGAATACAAAACTTCCCGATTGTCGTTCTAACATAAGATATTTATAACAAAATTTATAAGAGGGCTGACGAATTGTTTTGTGGTGTGGAATATAATTTTATTATTTGACATTAGGTAATACAATATAAAATTCACTTGGTTATATTGAACTATAAAAATAATCTCCAACGATAATTCTATAGGTAAAATTATATTTTCTGCTCAGACAACCTGTGGATTGATCATACCACACATGCGAGACGAAATGATTTTCATTAACCATTAGTTATGAGTGCGGAGATCCGAAACTTCCAGGTTAATGTGTATTACAAGAGACATGAGTTTAACCACAATACTTATTTTAATAAATTATGTTATCATAGTTTATTGAGTTATTCAGACCCTGTATGTCAATTTGTTCTTGCACGATGAGAATAAGTTTTTTACATTTTCGAAATAATGATCTCGTAAGGCAATGGTAAGACGTCAGACTATAGAGTGCCGCAGGTTGAGGGTGCGATACTCTGGAGTAAAAACTTTTTTGAAATAATATTCTGCTTTTGATGAAATATTAACAAGTATCTGTATTATTTGCTCCGAGAATGATCGCAGCTCCCTCCGCTCATAGTCAAAGCTGACGACCTAAAAGTTGCTCGCGTACCTTTTAGTACGCACATGAAAAAAATAAAGTTTTAGAATAAAGGATCACACCATTCATAAAGCTGATCTACAAATACTTAAATTTAATGATTCTCAACATTATCACACTATTTTGAGCATTGGGCATGCACCGAATAGCATACTACGGCTATTTATTACTTCCCACTACAAAGGTTCGAGTACAGTTTAGAGAATGAGAAATTATCGGACTTACTACCACACTCGTACGTTTGCTAAGTATGCACAATGACGCAGGTGTGTGCAACGCGTCGAATGTTAGCACTTAGATTCTTTTAAAATTAATGATTACTCGCAAAGTGTCCACATTACACCAACTATTATGATAAGCTGGTTCCCCTTGTAGGATTGAAAATTAATTTTTCCCAATTTAATTCCGATTTTCACAGATAGTTTATAAAAACAAGTGCTCAAATTAGATTTGTTGCAGTAGCGTACCTTCACATCGCAAGTTAATGCCGCCATGGACGCTGGCGTAGATTTCTTCATCCCCGTCAACTTCATTTTCGGAGCGATAAATTATAATATTTTTAAGCAATACATATAATTAATTAAAAATGATTAATATGAGATAGAAATTTAGATACAATTCTTAATACACCCCAAATATCGTTAATTCGGTATAATACAACAATCCGGCAAATACCAAAAAAGAATCCTGGAATTAATAAATTTTTTTTTTAATAATTTTATTCCTGGTAACTATTTAATTTCCAATATTGTTTTAAAATTTTAATGAAGCATTGAATTTGAATTCAAAAAGTAATTGAATTTTGAATTTTATACGTCCTATCATAATTTCAAAATGTTTTTGAAATATCAGTCAGGAATAGTTTCCTTTTTAACAAAATAATTGTATTTTTAAGTAACAGACTTTAAATTTAATTTAAATACGTACCTTGAAAATAATATAAATCATTGAATTAAATGTATGACTGCATCTTAAACATTTTAAAAATCGTATTTTCAAATCAAGTTACGGATATTTGTATTAAAGCTAGAAAGCTGAAACTTTAAAGACAATTTACTAATACATCATATTTCAGTATTTAATTATTATAAATGAGAACTTTAAAGCTTTGTAACTCAATTTTTTCGAAAATATATCAGCACTTTTGAAATCAAATACTGAAAATTAAAAATTATAACTCATAACTAATAAACGTTCTTGGAATGTCAGATCAGGTGTTTTTTAAAGTACATGCCTTAAGAAATAAGTGGATTAAATTTCAAAAATACATTTTAAAACACTTCCCAAGTAATAACGAGTTGAATGTAAAATACCATGAAAACATTATTTTTCGAATTTTCACTTAAAATATATTTTAGACATGGACGCCCCATTTTTGGAAAAAAATAACATCTTTTTCATATTTAGCGACCTCGTCAACGAAAGCAATCCCTCAAAGAGCCATTGGGACCATCATGGTAACTTACTGATATTTCTAAGTGATTTTTTGGGAGATATCCTGCTTGCCTATATATAAAAAAAACGAAAAGCTCGTGACTCACAATTTGCTTGGGCTAAGTTCCCAATTATATACTGAATGCCTTCAGTGTGAAGCAAAAGCCAAGTACGGAAATTTGGGGCTGATACTTAATATTTTATAAAAAGTACGATCAACTACTAATATTTACTACTTTTCATGTTACTTTTACACCATCTGCATATGGCAAAAAAAAATATATCAGCTTTTTTTTTGTCGTGTTAGAAATACAATAAACATTGAGTAAAATGGAAGAATTGGGTTGTGCAAAGCAGTAGATACACTTTTTATTCGGATGCAGTTTTTCACGTGTGTTTTCTTTTATTTATTATTTTTTATTTTTAAGCAAAATTGGATTTTTCTTTGAAGTGCAATAACTTTGGCATTTACTTCTGGTCTTCTGAAATGCTGCCAGAATTCGTGTCCTTTGTTTTAAATATGTAGCCCCTACAACAACAACCATATATGTACAGGAGGACGGAAGAGATGTAGAAAATTCCCTCTCCCTGACACGAGATGATACAGACTAATTCGAAGAACTTATGTCTGTCTTATTGCGAGCATTATTGTCTTTGGCCATTGTGGCGATGATAATATATATGGCCAAGCCCATGGTTTCCTACGTGAGGGATTCATTGAATGGCCAAGCCAGCTGAGGTACAGACACTTGCAGCAATAGTCAGACTAAGCACACGATCCGGAGAACCCGGCCGGTGCATACACACGATCTGAAGAATCCGTTAGATTCGTTTTCTAAAGATTCCAATGAAATTTCAAGACGAATTATAATTTAGTACCCATACACGACATACAATAAGTATGCGTAAAAAAATTATATGAATTTTTAATTTCAAACCATGCGGTGATTTTTTCAAAAAACAAATTTTTTTCTTTAATTATTGTTGGAATTTTTAAAATATCTTGTTAAATGCCATTTCAGACGGCTTCGTGCTCTTTCTTACTACATACGGAGATATAACAATTTTAAGGCACGCGTATGGTGTATGTACGTAGTACCTCTTCCGCGCGCACTCATGTAGGCTCGACAGAGTGGCTGGTAAAAAATTTATGTGGCTTTTTGTTAAGATTCAATTTATTAAATTTCAAATTTTCCATAAAAATCAATAAATTGAATCTTAAAAAAAAGCCGGAGACATTAATAGTCAGCCGTCCTCTCAAGCTTAAGCACGCGGAGTAGCTACCGCGTACGTACTATAGGCCGAGCTATAGATGCACCTTAAAATGACCGTACCAAAAATATAAATATTTACAGAGATACGGCATTTCTCTCAACATTATTTGTGGGTCTAACCACAACTTATTTTAACTTTTGAATCTTAAGCTTCCAAATGAGATATCAGCTAAATATATAAATAAAAAGTTATGAGCGACGAAGGGTGGAAACACTGTGTTTCAGGGCGCGCAAAACACTGCAGCCGAGGGAATAAAATTTTTATATTATTTTGATTTCTACAGTATGGAGGTAAATACGGGACTGTTACAACTTTACAGACAGAATGCTTTGCATTTGTTAAAAATTAATACATACATACATTATTTAACAAATTAAGAACATCTTATGAGCTTTTATCGTACGAAAAACTTACCTACGCGTACAAAATTATTACAATGAGATTTATATGTTACGACCGAATAAATATGTAGTGCAATCACTGTAGACGTTTGTCGTGGAAAATATCTAATCTAGAAGTACTATAAAATAAAAAGAAATTTTTCAAACACCCTCATTTAGAATCATTTTTAGTCATTATTAGATACTTACGGTAGAATAACCCATGTACATACAACGTACACACAGAAACAACTTTGGATTGTAACAATTGCATGTAAAATTATTTATCAAAGCAATCAAGCCTAGCTATCGGATCATTTGTGATAAACATTCGTTAAAAACTTATTTGTACAGAAAATGAGTAACATAAAAATATATATCAGCACACGCCCTTGGTACGTATGTGCATGTGTGTGTGTGGATCAAGCACGATAAACACACATGCGCGCGAGCTCTCGAGCGCGGTGCCCCCCCCCCGTCGCGTCGTGCGGCAGCGGCGCTGCTCTCTCGCGCGCAGAGAGGTGGCTGTTTTTTTTTGTCTTCTCTCTCTCCTCTTTGCCGCTGGCTGTATCACATACAAATATATATAGGCAAACACGTGCAGTTCTCTCTCGCCTCGTATATACCCGAAATTGCTGAAAAAATATGTCTACCATGCAGAAAAGTTTTTCTTCTTTTTCGAAGTTGAAAGAATTCTTACACGAGCACGAACAATTACATGGTGTCAGCTTAAGTAAAGTGAATGGGCGAAAAATCGCAAATGAAGCTCTCGAATATTATTCGATCACGTTCCAGTGTCGCAGAACAGGAAAATTCAAGACTCGTGGAAGTAACATTCGCAAAGTCACTTCCGTGAAATGCGAGTGCCCGTTTAAAATTAAAATCAAACTTAATGAAGAAAAAAATGGACTAATCATTTGCGATAGCAGTTTTTGGACCCATAACGACACGTGCCGCGCCGAAAGCGAGAAAGAAAGAAATCTTTTAGAAGAAAACAAGCGTAAGTATCTAAATATCCTATGCATGCTGACTGTAAGATTGTGTTTCCGCGAAATTTCTAGAGATCCTATTGTTTGGTATTTACGTATATTAACGTGCATTGTCGATTTTCAAAAAGTTCGAATTCAGGAAATTTCTAATTTTTTCGCGTACGCGACAAGCTCCCTCTCTGTTTTACCGAATTCTTTTTTGCGCGTCTTAAAAGCAGGTACAATTAATAATTAGTCACGTTTGCAATTGATTTTCACTCGCGTACGCGATTATTAACAGTATAAACACGTGCACAAATATAAACAATCTTCGAAAATGGGAATACAAATTGTCGTGTACGCGAAAAAATTTTTACGTATGCACTGCCGCTAGGTGTAAACTTAGTACTTTAACCGCTGAGCCAATGGTAGCTTACATGTGTGTGTTTTTAAGTGTATTAAAGAATCGTTGAACTATTTTATTGAGTGCATAACAAATATTTTTTTCGTAGGTGTTGCGGATGATGGTGGTGATTTCGAAACGGACGTGGACACAAACGATGAGAAAGATAATGGATCACCAACTTTACCTGTTTTGAATGCTGAGACTAATTTGCCTGATGTCTCATGTTCCAAGAATGGTACGTTAAAGTTATATATTTCCTTTAAAAAAACTAATATTTTGCGGATTTTCTTTGAGAAAGTTAAAAATTTCAATTTTTTACGTAGTACTGGCCTAACGATGCCATGTATTTGTTTTATGGTATTACCGCTTACATGTCTTGTGCATCCAACACCCACGCACACACGAAAATAAGCCACTTTAACTCTCTCATTTTGCATTAACTTTATACGCAACCCCACCACTGATGAGATGCTACATACTTATATTGTTTCAGACTCAAAGGAACAGGATGTTGAACATCAAGACCGAAAATTGGCTGTAAAACCTTTCGGGGAAAAACAAACTGATGAAAGAAACCTTTTGCTTTAGTTCAAAGTATGTCATGGGTCTGACTTTTTTTTGGACATAATAAACAGGAAACGCTTCATTTCAACTGCAAACATAACTACATCACTTATCGATGACACTTTTGTAGACGAACTGGTGGATTTGAGGAGTGTCAATGATTTTTTCGACAAGGACGCTTATGCTTTTTTTTTGTCGCTTGTGGAAAAAAAAAAAAAAAAATTGGTCTTAAGTGTCAGGTGTGTAAACGAAGAGCAGTTAGTAATTTAATTCAGTGTGACAACTGTATGGTGTGGGATCATCTGTCATGTGTCAAAATCGGGAAACATGCTGCCGATAAAATGAAATTTTAATACTGCCAATTTTGCACTAAATTTTTTAATAATGTTTAAATTAAAGAAAAATGTGTTCAGAACAAGTGTTGTATTAAATGATACTATCTTCCTGTGTGACTATGTAGCAATAAAAATCATAAAATTTTGTTCAATGATTTGATAATACAATTTTCCTTTTTTAAACTGCTGTATCTTAATTTTTTTTTTGTACACTTATCTTCCAATTAGATTTTCAGATTTTAATAGCATACAGTTATAAGTTCCAAAATAACGTTACTAGCCATGAAATATTTATTTTTTTGACTAAATTATATCATGTCGAATGTTTTTATACGTACATGTCAATATTTTTTTTCAGTGCCCACCACCAGGCGAAGTTTTTCCCTTGTCTTGCAAGAATCTTGAAAAGTAAGTGTTTGGAGCCAAACTGTGTTTACAATAACTTGTATCTTTCTCTTTTTTTCTGAATGGTTTCAAAAAAATATTTTTATTGAAAAACAATTTAGTTAAAAGTCTCAAACTTTCGATCTAAAAGAGAAAAGTTATTGTCGATAAAGTTTGGCTTTTGTATGGCAATTCCACATTTACATAAATTTTTTGAAAATCTCTATAGCCGTCATTGTCTGTTTTTTAAAAGTTTCAAAGTTAAATACGAATAAATTTTTTTTTCTTTTTTTATGCAATTATTAATTTTTTTAGCGTATGAGCTTTTTTCTTTTCTGAACTCTCTTATCAAGGCTCTTGGTCGCTGTACTTGCCATACAGAGATGCGCGCATACTCTCGTGACGAAGACAACTCTTACAATTTTTCTCGCGGACGCGAAAATGAAGCATGAAGTGTGGGAGAATATATGCATATATATATATCTATATGTTCGTACTTCTCAGAAATTGAAGAGACCCCTCTCGACTGGTGACATATTTTCCATTTGCCTGCTTACCATTATTATATACGTTTTGATTTAATTTTATAAATTAATGTGATTACAAGTATGGAAAAAGCTGTAGATTTGAAGGGAACAAAAGGAAATAGTCCGTGGGTGTTTAACGGTTATCCTTACTATCGATATCAGGAGCAGAATGACTCCGTGTAAGTGTGTTGAAATATTCACCGCAAATAATTGTTAATCGTACCGTTGAATAGAAGTCAGTGTTAAATAATACGTTAACAGTTTACGTAAATGGATATGTTTTATTTGATACATTAACAGTTAACGTAAATAAACATGTTTGCTTACGGGACGACGACAGATATGCTAAGCTTTTGTTCAAGAGCGTCCGCGATAACCCTTTGCATAAAACACATTTACAGAACGTGATTTCTCGTGTAGTACAATTCGAGAGAACTAATATTTTTCTAGCTTCTTTTAATTAAAAATGGTGTATTCTGAGTACATGGCTGATGAGGGATCGGTCATTATTGTGGGTTTATAGAAACAACTAAAAAAAGTATCACCTTAATGCGAGTAAAAAAACATATATATATATATATTTATTTACGTAGTTCTATGAACATACAATCGCATACGAGAAGTTCTTACGTTAACATTTACGTTCCCACACGCAATGTATTTCATCCTCATTGTATAACACAAATATTTTTTCCCGTCAGTTACTTAAAGTGTATCAAGTACAAAGTCTCCGCGGACGACCAACGAAACGGTAAGTCAGATTCGCAGAGATGTTCAGCTCGAGGAAAGTTTATGAATGGTGACTTTCTTCCAACGGTTGATGTTCATAATCACCCTCCAGATCTTCTAAGAGAGAAAAAGGACGAATTTTATCGAAATATGTGGAGATACAGTGCTGTACATGGCATTAAACCAAAAAACGTGTATACGACGGCTATGATAAAGTATGAATCGAATTTCTACACACATAATTGTTTATACATGCACCTCAAAACTTTAAATTTGCGGTTTGATGCGGTGATTAAAGTGAAAGAAGTTTAAAAAATTTAGAAAGCGCCGAACCACGTACGCTACTTTTTGCGTACGCGACGAAAAAACAGCGATTCACATACTAGAACGAGTTTAGGGCTTCAGAAACTGTTTCAGCGCAATAATCATACCTCTATTCGGGGAAATCTGTATTCTATCTATTGCTACATTCATTTGGATGATAATAGTGTACGTCTCTATAGATTAAGCTTTGTGTCGGCAAAATAAAAAGATCTCAAAAACTTTGAAGCAAATGATTTTTCTGGCAACTGGAATGGTAATATGTAACTTTCAAAAAATTTCTGCTTCCGTTTGTGTGTCTCTGTACGGTGTTTTTCTTTTTTTTTTTTTATTTTTTTTTTCTTTACCGTGGCTCAACTACTCAAGTTTTGTACTGTATTACGGTTGTTTTATACGATTCTTTAAATTTTTAAAAGTAGTATAATGCTAAGTCAATAAAAATTTGTAAAATATTTTAGATTGACGAAATGTACCTTTATTTAATTTCTTTTATAGATTTTTTTAGTGCAGTCGCGCTTTTATTTTTCGTTCAACTTTTTTAAAAAACATTGATTTTCCAAAATTAAAAAAAAATATGGAAATTCGACAATTCTTGTTGCAAATGTAATAAGACAGTCAAAAGAAAAAAAAACACTGTGTTCTATCGACATATAATAAGAGAATCACGAGTTATCAGTATATATATATATATATATATATATATATATATATATATATATATATATATATATATATATATAATATCATAGTGATCTACGTCCGGCTCCTGTAATAAGGCACTACTATGGGCACTTAGCACTTGGGAGAAGGAAGGGAAGAGGGATGGGAGGCCTCCCATTACTGAGAGGGGGGTAGGGGGAAGTTAGGCAGTTTTTGCTGCGAGGAGGTCGCCTAAACCCTCCTCGAGGAGCATTGCGTGGTGAAAAAGCACATGTGAAAAATACACAGAGGTACTTGCCCGATAAGTCGCACTGGCCGGGAATCGAACCACGGTCTTCCGCGTGCCAATCCACGACCTAGCCGACTGAGCCACCGCGCGCTCTAAATATATATATATATATATACATATATAAATCTTCATACACACGATGCATATACAATTTTGAGTATTGACAATTTAAAATTTTTCTAAAAAAGGTAAATAACTTCGTTACTATATTTATGAGCGAAACTGTTTTATTTTGCATTGGTCTATGTTTCGACTCTCATTTTTAGACTTCTTCAGGACTTTTATTCTCACGTACAAAATCGCACGCACATATAAACTAAGTCTATGTATTTCCGTATTTATGGATAAATAACATGATTATCGATGCAATGGTAGTTTTCGTACCTGGTGGCGCATGTCACCAGGACGAGCACAAGGAGTCCCTTGGGCCCTGCTTCGCAGGTCCCTTGGGCTTGGTGCTGACATGCGCCACCAGGTGCGAAAACTACCATTACACTATATACAATAACAGTTCGGCAACGGCGGTTACTCGCACTAACCCTGTTTCATTATTAAAAATTATTTTGCATTTGCTGTTTGCTTGAAAAATTAGGAATGCCCTCAGAACCATGTCTTACTGATAAAAAAAAAAATGTTTTTCTTTTTTCAGAGATATGGAAGTTGCTTCAGAAGTCCCGTACGGTACAGCGCGGCGTACCATCCAACGTTATATACTTCAAGAAAATCCAAATAAGAGTAAAATAACATATGTCCACTGAGAAATTTGATTGATCTTGGTACCGCCTTATTCAAAGGAGAAACGATTAATATGACGTACGGAAACAATCAACAATTCCTCTTGTCTGCCGATTTGGAGAGTATTGAAATACAAGTAAAAGGAAAAGTCGTTGAAGCCACTAACGTATACATATATGACAGCGAGTACTTTGAGAGCTTGATTCCATACGCGGGAAAAATGTTTGTGGATGGGACTTTCATGTCAGTTCCCAATGTCCAAGGATCATACCAGCTCCTGACAGTTATGATTAAAGTGAAGAACAACCAATCTCAAAAGGTAAGTTATTTTCACGTACGTGCTTCAATGCATTGAAATGTTACTGGGGGGATATCCGTAAAAAGTAATTAGTAACAAAAATTTGTTATGATTGGATGTAGTGCTAAATAACTGATAAAAAAACATGAAAATTACAATTTTTCGGGGTGGGAGACAAGGGTTTAGGAAAACGGTGCGGAGGACTTTGGGGGGGGGGGTTCAAATTATAAAAAATGGGTCTACGTAGTTTATGGATAGACTCTTAGGTCTGCAAACGAAAATCAATTAAATTATAACTTTGATTTGAATACTTACTGATTTACGGTTACTATGCATTATATCACATTTTTATTGATTGCTATAGTTAATCTTCGAAACTAATACGTCTCTGAATCGGCAGTAGCAAATTAAACTTTTTTCAGGCCAATCGATAACATTGAATCTCAGATTTCGTGTGAGTATGGCTAGAACAATAAAATTAATAAAATTCACGAGCAGTAAGTTGTACGCATTAGTCATATTTTTTTTTGTAATTTGCTGAAGTTTGTAATCAGCTGAAAATGTTGTATATAAAAAAAAAAAAAAAAAAAAAAAACCACACTTGTAATAAATTATTTTTGCTACTTGTTTTTGGTATGATATAGAAAACAAATATTGAAGACAATAATGTTTTGTCGCAGGTCGCACACACTCACACGCACACATACCAAAACAATATTACTGTCAACGTGAGTAAATGTTTCCTTATAATTTTTTAGGCCGTACCTCTGCCATGTTTTGCATAATGTCGAACAAGTACACCGAATGTTACGAGCAACTATTTCTATATGTAAAAAAGAAATTTCCCAAATTTTCGCCAGTATTTTGTATGTGTGACTTTGAACCAGCTATTAGGAATGCAGTTCAAGCAGTGTTTCCTGGCATAGTGGTTAAATGTTGTTACTTCCATCTAACACATGTAAGTATTTAATTGTTAAAGAGCATGTATTACCTGTCTGTCTCTCTCTCTCTCTCTCTGTCTCTCTCTGTCTCTCTCTCTCTCTCTGTATTGTGTGTCTGTGATTGTTATTTTTATTATTAATAGTTTAAAAATTCTACATCGTATAATTTAGTCAATTTTACGCTCTCTCTCTCTCTCTCTCTCTCTCTCTCTTGGTGTCTCTTTGTCTAGTCATCTCTCGCTCCTGTATCCAAGCAGATACCAGCATTGTAATGTATGTAAAATTAATTATTAAAATAATTCGAGTTAAATTTTAATGAAATAGTGTTGGATTGGAAATTGGTTTTTGTGTACGAAAAGCCTGAAAATCTTTTTTTTTTCTACTTTGGGCATGTTTGAGTAGTTTCTGTGCCCTCAGAAAAAAAAGTACTGCTCGTCATTCGTATTCATCCGACCAGGGCGGTTCCAACCATCCCTCGAGCGTTGCTTTGCAAGTGCCGACGGACCCAGGAATCACTAAGGAGAAATTCCCATTTGTGACGAAAATTACTATTCCATTTTTTAAAAAGCAGTTTGGATAAAAACTGACAATCTGTTAACACCCTTTTACTCATCAAACTATTCATTGTGGAATGTTAAATAATTGTGGTTTAAAAATTGTATGTAACTGCATATTAAATTTACGGTCAATCAACCAGGGAACGTGTTATTAAATTCGGCCGTCGAGCATCGTTTACTTGTCATACAATATAAATGACCGACTGATTAAAATGATGAGTCCAGTACAAAGTACTTTTTTTTCTCAAAACGTCGGTGCAACGGTTACTTTATCATTTAAATTTTATGTGCTATTAAAACTTAAATTGAACAGACATTGTTCAAAATTATGTTACAGCCTACTTCAAAAGAATTGATCTCAAAATTTGTTTTATTTTTGTATAATTCAGTTAAAAGATTTCTTGATGTATTTTCAGGCCCTTATTCAAAAAGCTCAAAAATTAAAGATGATTTCTCAGAACAAAAGTGTGTCAAGAAATCCAGAAATTTATATCGTGTTAAGGCAACTCATGGCCTTGGGATTATTGCCGGAAAGCACAATTTATGCGACATTTTTGGAAATCAAGAGTAACTGCGAAAACTATGGAAATTATTTCGATGAATATTTAGCATACTTTGAAAGTGAATGGTTGCAACGGTGTGGACCTCAATATTTTTTTGTTCATGGATTGCATGAAGATCGCAGCAATAATTACATTGAGGCTTATCATCGTGATTTGAATGCCGCATTGCCTACGCATCCTCACATAAATAATTTTTTAAGTAAGTACTATTGGATCTATAATTTTTTTTCAAAAATGGCGAGGTAAAACCCTTTAGCAGGATATTATATGATTGTAAACGATCTTTGGTATTCAGGAACTGAAAACACTTATATTAAAAATTTCATCGTCTAAAGGCCTTGGCTACTACAATCTCTCAATGCACGTCTGACATTCGTCCTGTTTTTAACGAAAATCTTGATATTTTATAATATAAAAAAGACGAAAGCGTAACATTATGTTTAAAAGTAAAACATCATTTTTGTTAATATTTTACAAGAAAAGTTACTAGGAAGTTAATCAGATTTGTTTTATTTTCCTTGAATCAGCAAAAAATACTTTTAAAAATAGCAAAATAAATATAACAACCTTAATATGGATTGAACTTTAATTGTTTCTTTCAACCAATACTAGAAGAAAAAAAATTTGAGCCCTACCTTATCAAAATATGTCCATAAAAATCTGATATGTATCTTACTCCATAAAAAAATTCATGTTAAAAAAAAAAAAAAAAAAAAATCGAGAATTTTCAATGAGAAGTAAAGTTTTAATAATAATTTGTATGATAAACCTATGTGTGCAAACAGATTAGACGTTTTTCATCCTCAAAATAGCAAAAATAGTTTTTGAACATAGAAAAGATAGATTAACAATCATTACAAAATCTAAAACGTTCGATGTTTTTTTAAGTAAATAAAAAACTTTGTGTTACAGTAAATAAAAAAATTTCTGAGCTCTGGATTATTAAAATCTGATCTGAAGAAAAATAAAGAAATCAATGTAATAACCTTTACGTAATTTACAAACTTGGGATTTTTCTTTTGAGCCGTTGTACGGAAAAAAATTTCAAGCCCTGGATCATTTAAATTGGTCGACAGGTTTCTGACAAATGACTGACTGATACAATATGCACGCGTGCGTCCGTACACACACACACACGCGCATAGAGAGAGAGAGAGAGAGTGACAGAGATTTTTCAAAAATTACATTCAAATTCATAACACAATTACAAAAAAATTGTTTTAGTAAAACTTATTTTTTGCCGATATAAAGCTTCCTGCATCTAGGTGTAATTAAGTTACCCCCCACTCTAATGAATATGAAGTATATCTAATGCAATGGCAGTTTAAGGAGATTATGCGCACACCAACTTTATGGTTCAAAGTTAATGATCAAACGGACTTACACCTATACTTGAAGTTAGAAAAGTATACATGTGAAAAGCTGCGTTATTGTTGCATACATGGTTTTACTTCATGTTTACGTAAAATCATCAACATCGAAACATATGAAGTATGCAAAAAGATATCCTGTGGTTTGCGTTAAAAGAATTTTCATATACGATATAGCCTAATGTATAATAAAGATTTTCAAAATCATTTAAACCGCACTTAACTTGTGGTTGTAGCCGAAGCAAAAACCATCTTATTGACTTCATTAGTATTATCAGTAAAAAAAAAAAAAAAAGTAACAATTAATAAAAAATCATGAAGTACAAATTTAATATTTTAATATTTATTATTTATTGGATATTGTGTATTGCGAGCCATTAGTAAGACTGTACATAATAAGTAATCAGCCATTATTATTAATATTATTAATTTATGAGTTTCTGTTTTATTTTAAAATAAGATTCCGTTCTTTATTTGCAACCTGTTGCAGCACAGAAACATTAAAAGTTTTGATCATTTTATTATCAAAATTGATCAAAATAATTTCCGCTTAAGAAGCTTAAATCATATTGTCAAATATAACAAAGTCTGAACGTATTGGCTTAACTTTTAAAAGTATACTTCATTCTTGCAGCGCACATAAAACTTGTCCTCATTACTGCAAGGACGGAAAGATTATCCATCGAAAAAGGAATTTAAAAATCAAGGCAAGCTAAATTGGAAACACGCTAAAACAATGAAGATTTTGAAGGCTTTTGGGATATGCTATCTGTAGATTTAGATTATATTAACCATGGACATGTAAGTGCATTACAATATATTAATGAACTTCCACGTATCAAGGAACTGTTAGCACAAGAAAAGGAAATTGTTGAAAAATCGATTCATAATATGATGGTCAAGGCGGGTGATGAATTTCAACGTGCTATGAGTAGCTGCAAAAATACAGTTTGCGTTAATATAGATCCTAGCGATACTGAACCGTTTTTGAACCTAATTGTATATTTGCGACGTTGGTATGTGTTGAGCAAAGAGGGTGTAGTTATACAAATATATTAAATAAAATTTTGCCTTGTGACACCAATAACATTCATCTTCATAGCTCTGTTTTTTGTCACTTTGTTATTTTTTGCACCCCCTCTCAGAATATGCCTCAATAATATTAATAATAACAATAATAACTATAATAATAATAATAATAATAATAATAATGATAAAACGTAGTTAGAATAGATTAATATTTTTAATACTTAGAAATATAGTTTAATATTTATTATACTCTATACAAGAATCGCATAAGCAGAAAAAAGTTCGAGAAAGGAGTGCGATACTTATTGTTGGAGTCGCGTACACGAAAAGTAGCGCACGCGAAGGTATTGTGATAGCGCACGCGAAAAGTAGCGTCCGCGAAAGTATTGTGGTGGTAGCGCACGCGAGGCTACTCGAGTCGTGCACAAGAAAAGTAGCGCACGCGAAAAGTAGCGTCCGCGAAGGTATTGTGGTGGTAGCGCACGCGAGGCTACTCGAGTCGTGCACACGAAAAGTAGCGCACGCGAAAAGTAGCGTCCGCGAAGGTATTGTGGTGGTAGCGCACGCGAAAAGCAGCGTCCGCGAAGGTATTGTGGTGGTAGCGCACGCGAGGCTACTTGAGTCGTGCACACGAAAATTAGCGCACGCGAAGGTACTGTGGTAGCGCACGCGAAAAGGAGCACATGAGGCTACTAGAATCGCGTACGCGAGAAGTAGCGGATGCAACGGTCCACCTGTATGAGAGTTGTATTTCGCGTACGCGATAGCCACAATTCAGTCATGTAACTTTAGCGCCAGCTGTTGGCTGTGGCGGACATCACGTTTGTCTCCTGCATCTCTGCATGTCTCTCTATATCTTTTAGTCAGTGTCTGCATGGTCTATCCATATATATATAGTCAGTACCAACCTAACGCCTTACCATTACTTTTTTTTTTTATGGAAATTGTCGCCGACCCGCTCAGATATATATACTTCACTAGTTTGGGTTTATTAATAAGCAGTCTATCCTTTGTACGTCTATGTTCCTTTTAATGTGTCACTAAAATAGAGTACTGTAATGGGACCCTAATGACAGCGTATAGCTCACTTCGAATCAGATCATCAGATGTAGGGAACATCTGAAATATTTCATGCCGTCTGAATCTGAAAAGCAATGTTTGTTTACATACCTGGTTCAGGCGCACGCAATTTCAGCTTTTGAAACGCTCTAAAAGTGTGCGCCGTATCTTTTGAAATACCCTTCATGCCCCACATTTGCGTGCAGAGTAGAGGGCCTAGAGCTAGAGGCACATTTATTTTCCAATTTGGCTATTTTAATCATAGACATTATATGATATATGGACTTTTCGTTCTTGTGTACGGTATGGCACTGAAGCACGAGGAGAAAGAGATACAACATTGAGCATGGGTATTTGTATCTCTTGCACATTACCAACGGTGGGAAGGTTGCATCAGGCTGACTTAGTTTACTGACCCTCCACGGCCCTCACTGACCCCACCGTTGGCCTTATGCAAGAGAGTCAGACAACCACGTTCGATATTGTGTCTCCTTCTACTTGTACTTTAGCGCCGTACACAATAACGAGCAGTCTATTTTTCTTACATGTCTATGCTTAAATGTGTATGATTTTAATGATGTTGGGCCATAGACTACGAACGTGAACCATCGCCCATTTGAGGGAGTCCACTAATGCAGTCACTCTATCGCAAGTAACTATAGTGAATAGATCGTTGTACTGAGCGTACTCGTTTATCATATTTCTAATTGTACAGTACTTGTTACATGAAATTACAATAAATTTTAGTAACATAGTATCATAACGAACTACGACCAGATTATTAGATAACGCAAAAGACAAGTTTTTGTAAATTCAGTACTACCTGGAGCAACTGATCTTCTTGACGAAAATCGATCGATTTGGCTCGCCTTGATTAAATGACTCTAGAGTACTAGTTCAGACAAGCATCAAAAACTTGAACCTCAAAGAACGCTGACAGAACGATTTTTTAATCTGAAGTGATTGCAGGGTAAGGTAAGAGTATTTAGATAAGGCCCACGTATTCTTTATTGTAACCGCTATGGTTATATATTTAAATGTGCGTAATTTGCATGATACATCAATTATTAAAATTAGATCAATCATTGTAATGTTCAGTTTGTGGCAGCATGCCATTAAGTGGAGCACGCCGTTACTCATGCTACTGCTATTTTCCATTGCCGGTAATATTCTAAAAGTTTTTGAAATGCCAATATTTTTATTTCTGCAGAATGTTATTTTGTACCAATGAAAACATTTCGTGCTACGGTATTGCAATATCTTTAATATATATGTCATCTGAGACACCTTCGACCCACTACACCGTGTTTTTTGAAACCTCTCGTAATTTACCGGTTTTTAGGAGTGTTACGAAATATTTGCTCTCAATCGGTTTTGTATCTATTGTTCCTTTATTCACTGCCCTACTTAAAGTCATTCTTTCAGAAATTTCTCATTTATATACAACTTCTGATTAAACTAAAGTTTTCGATGAAGATTAAACTTTTAAAACCCCGTGGAAATACTTGTTCTCTGTATACTCACGCGCTAAGCACGTCCATTTGTCTCTAGCCTGAGAAAACTTATACACGATGCGTACGTGAGCATTCGTTTTTTCTTGTACGGACGCGTATTTTTTTACACAATGCTCAGATCATAGTTGCTATTTTAGAAGCTCAATTTACTAATTTTTTTCCCAACAGTAACAAAATACCTAGTGTTATTCGAGTGTCAGAGCCCAGGTAGTAAATGTCGTGCGGTTGTATTTGTTCTCTCGTAGCTAGTAGTGAATAGCGATATTCTGCGCTAAATTTTATACCTAGTATTTTTTCAAGTTAAATCTTGTGCGTCTGCGTACAAGTGACGGTGTGTTAATGTACTTGAAGTATTTTCAAAAACACAGAATAAGTAGTTTCAGAGCATGTAGATTTTCTAGGGGTAACAGTTTCCAGGTGCGTTAAGGCATCCATGACCGTACATATAATATCTACCTTTACCTCATTTGTACAATCATTCATTTTCAAAGATCTAGCAGTTTTTTCTAACTATACCTCTTACTAACTCAAGAATCTTCCAAGGATGTACACAAAAACGCATCAGTGTGTTAAAATGAGCCAAGTTCATGACCAAGATTTATAACTTAGTAAAACATTTTCAGTTTTTTCTTGTTTATTAAACCTCTTAACAAGCATTTTGAAGTGAACACTTATTAGTTTTTTTTACAACATGTTGTAGCGAACCTTGTTAATTTTAGTTTTGTAAGTCATATTTATGAGCAACTTATAGTAAATCGAAACTTATTGTGTTTGCCCGATACAGTTATATGTAATAGTATGGTAAGGATGTTGCCAATTTATGTTAATAAGCTACTTGTAATATAGTGATTTCTCTTATTGTAACTGCAATAGTTATGTCTATCCATGGAAGTGTACATTTCAGTCTTCGTTAAAAAAAATTTTTATTGTAGTGTTACATTTCATCATTAAGACACCATGAAAAAATGAATTACCAAAAACAATTTCATTGCCTTAAACTCAGCGCACAATTAGTTAACAATTTTTTATGTGAAATTTACTCATCGAAAATTTGACAAGGTTTATAAAAAACGTAAGTATACAGAAAATCAATTTTTGACTAGTGTTTAATGAGTTATCCAATCAGAAGATTTTATTGTCAGATGATACAACATCTCTTTGAAATGATAGAAATTCCTTTGTGTAAATAGTATGTGGAAAGTATTGAATGTGTGACGTTTAAAATATAGTTATCTAGGATCATAATCAGAAGTTCCATGCAATAAGTATAAAATAGTGTTTAGATAGATTTATAAAAATTGAAACAAAAATTTGAATAGACTATTGAAACCTGTGTGAGTTCAAAGTGGTATAGATGATTTTTCAGTATGTTAATGCAAAGGTTTCAAACAGAAAGCCTTGTAAATTTTTA
The DNA here is from genome assembly GCF_036245765.1 of Copidosoma floridanum. Classification (NCBI taxonomy): domain Eukaryota; kingdom Metazoa; phylum Arthropoda; class Insecta; order Hymenoptera; family Encyrtidae; genus Copidosoma; species Copidosoma floridanum. The sequence continues at coordinate 9,195,739 of NW_028321911.1, forward strand.
ATTTAGTTAACTACACAATTTTTTTTTCTATTAGTAGGCAAAAAACTTCAATATGTACGGAAACACTTTTATTAGAAAAATTTTGTTTACTATGATTGTTGATGTCTAATACCCATTGAAAAAAAAAAAAAAAAATTTGCGGTTTGACGTTGCCTTACATATTTTGCTTTTATGTATTAAGACTTACCCTGCGAATTTTAGACATTTTTAAATTTCTTATAAGTTTTATATGCACTAACAAAAACCATCTATTTCTTGAGTACTATTACAGTTGCCTGTTCCTGGAATTAAAATTAAAAAATTTTAAGCTAACATTGTGATGGATACCAAACCCACATATATTGAATACTAATATAATTTGAAATTGAAAACAGAAAAATCAATACTTATATATAATATAATGATCTTACAATTTATGTCCATACTATATTTTTAACATAATCACCTTTTTATCGACTAATTGTTAATTACAACTTTCAGATTTCGTTGCGTGATAACTTTTCAATGTCACAAAGTAATCATGTATTATAGTTTTATTATGAAAAAGGTGTCTATTTCTCTGTTAATAATTCATAAATAAAATCAGTATTCAATAAACGTCAATTTCAACAGAGTCGACCACACTATCTTAGGAATTTAAGGCCGCAAAACGTCACAGCAGAAAGAAAAAAAAAGTTTATCCATCGTGCATATGGAGCGCAACAAAGCGTATCTTATGGTAAAAGCCGACTGAATAATCATACAAATTTTTTCTTTTATTAAAGTTTTCAGATGTTTCTATTGTAATGAGTCATTAGTAAGCATTAATAATTAATATCAAATGCTTAACATCGCATGTTTGCCACTGGAAAGCTACGCCCTCATTGGCTGATGTCATGACGCGGGCTTTCTATTCTTACTGCTGTGACGTTCCGATGACTTTCGTAAGGCTGCAGTCACATGCAGCGTAATAGAGCGAGTAGGATAGAATTGTCCCCATAGGTAAGCGGCTGTGTTAAGTTTATTGCGCTGCAGGATAGCCCTACTGTGCGGCGCAATAGACTTAACACAGTCGCTTATGGGGACAATTCTACCCTGCTCGCTCTATTGCGCTCCAGGCAGCGATGGGATATAGTTCCGGCCAGATTTATGAATTCTCTAGGACTCAACCTCTCTGACGTGAGAAATCACTAGATCAAAAAAAAAATAGTATCAAAGGTGACGCGCGAGATTCAAATAAGGTCCAATAACCCAAGCATCCATCGCCTGATGACCCGGGGCGCTTACTGGCCACTCTGTTGAATAAATAATTATTAATAACACAAGCGCCTATCACCTAATAACCAGGGGCGCTTAATGGCCACTCTTTTAAATAAAAAATTATTAATAACACAAGCGCCTATCACCTAATAACCCGGGGCGCTTACTGGCTACTATTGAATACTAAATTATCAAGTAATTACAAGAGCGCCAATTAAAAAGATCTTTATCGTACTAGATAGGCAATCAAAATTGTGATATGTTTAATATGTTATCGATCAACTTTTTATCATTTAATAGTGTTGCAAATAAGTGTCCTGGATCATCAGGAAGAAGGTGCTTGACATATTTATGAATAATTATTTATTAACTAAATTTGCAATTATCGCCCTAGGTAATACGGTGATAGGCGCTTGTGTTATTAATTAATACTTATTTATTTAAAAAAGTGGCCAGTAAGCGCCCTCGGTCATCAGGTGATAGGCGCTTGTGTTATTAATAATTTTTTATTTAAAAGAGTGGTCAGTAAGCGCCCCGGGTTATTAGGTGATAGGCGCTTGTGTTATTAATAATTATTTATTTAACAGAGGGGCCAGTAAGCGCCCCGGGTCATCAGGTGATAGACGCTTGTGTTACTAATAATTATTTATTTAAAAGAGTGGCCAGTAAGCGCCCCGGGTCATCAGGTGATAGGCGCTTGTGTTATTAATAATTATTTATTTAAAAGAGTGGCCAGTAAGCGCCCCGGGTTATTAGGTGATAGGCGCTTGTGTTATTTATAATTATTTATGTAAAAGAGTGGCCAGTAAGCGCCCCGGGTTATTAGGTGATAGGCGCTTGTGTTACTAATAATTATTAAATTAAAAGAGTGGCCAGTAAGCGCCCCGGGTTATTGGGTGATAAGCGCTTGTGTTAATAATAATCATTTATTTAAAAGAGTGGCCAGTAAGCGCCCCGGGTCATCCGGTGATAGGCGCTTGTGTTACTAATAATTATTTATTTAAAAGAGTGGCCAGCAAGCGCCCCTGGTTATTAGGTGATAGACGCTTGTGTTATTAATAATTCTTTATTTAAAAGAGTGGCCAGTAAGCGCCCCGGGTTATTAGGTGATAGGCGCTTGTGTTATTAATAATTATTTTTTTAACAAAGTGGCCAGTAAGCGCCACGGGTCATCAGGTGATAGGCGCTTGTGTTATTAATAATTTTTTATTTAAAAGAGTGGCCAGTAAGCGCCCCGGGTTATTAGGTGATAGGCGCTTGTGTTATTAATAATTATTTATTTAACAGAGTGGCCAGTAAGCGCCCCGGGTCATCAGGTGATAGGCGCTTGTGTTATTAATAATTTTTTATTTAAAAGAGTGGCCAGGAAGCGCCCCGGGTCATCAGGTGATGGATGCTTGTGTTATTGGACCTTATTTGAATCTCGCGCTTCACCTTCGGTACTATTTTTTTTTTGATCTCGTGATTTCCCACGTCAGAGAGGTTGGGTCCTAGAGAATTCCCAAATTTGGCCGGAACTATATAACATCGCTGGCTCCAGGGAACTGCAGCCTAACCCCCATGTAACCACGGCCTTATTCCGCACAAGCGCCGCGACCATAGTTCACACGTCTATCAATATGTCTTTGGCTGCATAAAAATTTCTTTTATAGTCCGGGTCGTAATCTGGAATTCGTGTGAGAAATTATTTGGATAAGATTTTTTTGCATGATCTTACGCAAAATGATTACCTAAAAACGAATTCGCATGTTGCCATGCTTCAAAGTTGTAGGAAAAATGTTTGAACAAATTTTTTTAAACAAATTAAAAATATTGTTTATTTTGCCCTGAAAAATTTGTGTTAGCTTTTTTGGACAATTCTAAACAAAAAAAATGTCTTGCAAATTTTCTCTAAAATCAATACTTTTCGAGATATTAATTGTACAAAGTTTAAAAAACCGTGAAAATCGCCACTTTCAAGTATGAAAAACAACAACAAAAATTAAAAACTTTGATGTTGCCAAAGTTCTCAAATATTCTTCAAACATCCCTTGACAAAATCCTAAGGCGTTTCGGGATGTTATTTTATTGCAAACCCATCATTTTTAATTTACAATCAAGCGTGTGCATCGTTACGGTCGGCCGCTGCTGGCCGCGGCTCTCATGCTCCGTCTCTTTCCCACTCACGAGGAGTACACGGAATTTACTGGCGCTCATATTCGATTTTAATGGTAAGTACATTATTCTTCTATCGTAATTGTGTATGTATGTAAAGTATTGATTTTAGAGAAAATTTGCGAGACATTTTTTTTTTTTTAGAATTGTCCAAAAAAGCTAAAAAAAAGTTTTTGAGGGCAAAATAAACAATATTTTTAATTTGTTTAAAAAATGTTGTTAAAACATTTTTCCTACAACTTTGAAGCCTGGCAACATGCAAATTCGTTTTTAGGTGATCATTTTGCGTAAGATCATGAAAAAAAAACCTATCCAAATAATTTCTCCCACGAATTCCGGATTACGACCCGGACTATTAGAAGTGCCAAAACGCACGTTTAACCTTACCTAAAACCCTGCTTATTTTCCTCTATAAAGTCGGGAACGGGATAACTTTGTACAACTTGAATGTGCGTTTTCGCCCGTTCAAAAGAAAGTTTTAAGATGCAAAAGACCAATTGCGTTGGAAAAAAAATAGCTAAGGTATTGTCATCTCCTCAAAAACATGTCATTAAAATCTTTTATTTTATTACAATCGTTAAACGTGTTTAAAAAAAAAAAAGTGCACCCACAAGGCCTGTCTTATGTTTCCTTCAAATGGCGATATATTATATCGCGAGTCACGTGATCTTTTGAAATCCCAATTTTATGTAAATCAAAGCAGGCGTTTGCACATTGCAGCCGTTGAAATTATGAAGCTTGCGAAATATAGATGTATACTTATCGTCATGATGTACAAATAGAAGGTGTGGCGTTGCGCATCCATTTTGATTGACCAATCAGGAACGCTTTTATCGCGCCGCCATGTCTGTCTGCGAATTTCAAAAGCTTTTAAAATATAAAGCATATTAACATTAAGAAACTTGTGAAACAATATATGTTTTTTATTTCAATATTTTCATTCCAGTTGTTTCAGTGACCAAACGTACAATTCGTAAATATTTTCACAGGAAAAACTGACTTAATAGGTAATCATTCATCAATTGACGTATATGTATGTCTCTATATATATATATATATATATCTCGAGCACGCGGTGGCTCAGTCTGCTAGGTCGTGGATTGGCACGCGGGAGGCCGTGATTCGATTCTCGACCAGTGCGACTTTTCGGGCAAGTACCTTTGTGATTTTTGACATGTGCTTTTTCACCACGCAATGCTCCTTCGAGGAGGGTTTTAGGCAACCTTCTCTCAGCAAAAATTGCCCAATTTCCCCCTACTCCCCTCCTTTAATGGGAGGCCTCCTCAGACTAAATAAGTAATCATTCATCAATTAACGTACATGTATAAATGTATACGTATGTCTATATCTATATATATGTCTCACTTCGAGGTTAATGCGCGGGATAGGTTTTAGTTTCAACTTTAGCCACTTCGTTCCACTGCATAAGCTCTTTAGCGCTGTAGTACTCACATTTCCCTCAAATATGGTGTCGTCATGGAAGGCGCAGAACAGCACGAAAATGAGACCTTAAAACGCCACACCTTGTATTTTTACGTCGTGCTCGACGTCGTGCTTATTGTATTATTTATTTATCTATTCAAACGGGTATCTGCTCGGTGTTTTGGATATCTATCATCTACGAAACTGTGTAGTTAAAAAAAAAACAAGATTACAACTGTATGGCGCAACAATAAGCCGTGTACTTTGCCAGAAAGTCAACACTGTCAGCATGCCACTAAGGCGTGTTACCAGGCGATTATATGGGCAGTATACTTTAACCATGAACTGCAAAAAAGTATGAAGGTGAATTCACTGCCCATACTCAAGCCACAAAAATAAAAATTTAACCTCATTTGTCCAAATTTGGTTACATTTCATTTGCTTGGCAGGTATTGTGTATTATGTGTACTGATAATTAAGTAGGCTTCAACAAAGTGAACGCAAATTTAAAAAACAAATTATTTTTGACAAATACTGTTGAAAAAGAATAGTTAAAACATTGAGTGTTAATGAAAGTATTACGAGTATTTGCTTCGTTGTAATCTTTATTAATAGACACCGTGTGGCTTATACATTAAGTAAAATACGCAGCTGCTGATAGAGTGCTGTCGATGTATACGAGTACTGCTGTCGATAGATGTATACGTGGGAAAGTTATCAATAGCTGCGTATTTTATTTCAGATTTCCGTGAGTTACATAGCTCTAGAGTATAAAAAAAGGGCAGCGGGAGCTGCTTCCTGAAGTAAATATAGTTTAGAAAAACGCACGGGCCTCATTGTCATCAAAAATTTAAACACGGAGAAAAAATAGCCTCCGAGTCCTATGCTGCGCATGCATATGCGTTGACTCTTCCGCGCGATGTTGAATTTATTACCCCCTCCAGTGGCCCATATTACATCCCAATAAAATACAAAATGGCGGCAACAACACGTGACCAACAGCTTTTTTCAAGAAAACTACTATAAATCTCGCGGTATGAACTCTACAGGGGTCTATAAAGGCCTGAACACAAAGTCTTGAGCTCTTCTACCAAAAGATGTATAACAGAGATTCTTTTGTCTGCCATAAAATCCAAAATGGAATCCACAGTATAAAACCTACAGGGGTTTGAATGTAAGGTTTTGAGCTCGTCTATGAAAAGATGTATAAAGAAAATTTTTTGTCTGCTATTCAATTCAAAATGGCGGCAAAAAAAGGTGACCTACAGTTTTTTTACATTTAAGTTACTATAAGTCTTTTGGCTTAAACCCTACAGGGGTCTACAAATGCTTGAAAAAGGTCTTAAGCTCTTATACAAAAAACTGTATTTCTTGTTAGCTGTACAACGCAAAATGGCGACAAAACACATGACCCACACTTGATTTTTACTAAAACTATCATGAGCGTGCTGCATTTACCCGACTGGGGTCTACAGAGATTTGTGACAATTTTTTGTTTCATTCTCAGAAGTCAGTCTAAAAAAAGTCTTTGTTAAACTTAAAATTAAAAGTGGCGTCAAAAACATGTGACATGCGTCTTTTTAAAAAATTGTGGAATAAAAAATTTTTTTTTATTCTACTCTGGTCCTAATAAAGCTAAAATAATCACTCATTATATATAATGACAATGTAAACTTAAAAAATACATAATTGCTGTGGTTTCAAACTTGACATGTCGTTATTAGTTCTGCACTGGCGTATTAAAGCTATAATACGAACAAATCGAAATATTGCAGACTAGTTTTGTGATTTTATATATTATTCATTGTCAATATGGCTGTATTAACCACCTTTTACTAGTATTATTGGTACGAAACGCATTCCATCAATCATTTTCTCAAGGTTTATTAGGATGTATAGTAGCAGGAGAGAAATGTACCATATTATTCAAAATAAGAAGTATTATTTAATCTTTCGAACAAAATCGTAGCCAAAAACAAGTAAAATTTAAAATTCCTTGACCAACCCAATAAATTTAGTCACATATTTTTATAATATTACAAAACAGTACTTATGTTTTGAATCATGAAATTAGGAACGATGATTAGTAAATTTTAAGGAATATTATTTTATTTATACAATAGGTCGGTGCTTTCACGCGTTACCGAATATCTTTTAATAATCACTTTGTTTTGTTAAACAATAAAAGCATGGTTTATTAACAATTTTTGTAAACCCCTGTAGGGTTCATGCCCCGAGATTTACAGTTAGTTACGTGAAAAAAAGATGTAACTCACGTTTTTTAAAATTATTTTAGATTTCATATTGGACAATAAAAATTTTCCATACGATGTTTGATAGATATGCTCAAGACCTTTTATTCAAGCCTTCGTGAACCCCTGTAGAGCTTATGCCGCAAGACTTATAATAGCTTTAATGTAAAAAATCTGTAGGTTACGTCGTTCTGCCGCTATTTTGGATTGTATAGCAGACAGAAAATTTTCTTTATACATCTTCTGATGGAAGAGCTTGAGACTTGACATTTAAGCCTTTTTAGACCCCTGTAGGGTTTATGCTATGAGATTCTTAGCTTTGTTGTAAAAAAGCTGTAGGTCACGTGTTATTGTCGCCATTTTGCATTTCATAGCAGACAGAAAATTTTTTTATACATCCTTCGATAGAAGAGCTCAAGACTTTTCAAATACGCCTCTTTAGACAGCTGTAGGGTTTATACCGTGAGTTTCTTAGTAGTTTGATTGAAAAAACCCGCAGGTCACATGTTTTTACCGCCATTTTAAATTTTACAGCAGGCACTACATTTTCTTTATACTTTATATAATAGGAGAGTTGAAACCTTTTAATTAAAGCCTTTTTAGATCTCTGTAGGGTGTATGCTACGAGATTTACAGTAGTTTTCTTTAAAAAAAAGCTGTTGGTCACGTGTTATTGCCACCATTTTGGATGTTATAGCAGACACACAATTTCTTTGATATGTCTTTTGATAGAAGAGTTCAAGACTTTATTCAAGCCTTTATAGACCTCTGTAGGATTCATGCTGCGAGATTTGTAGTAGTTTTCTTAAAAAAAAGCTGTTGGTCACGTGTTATTGCCGCCATTTTTAATTTTATACCAAACAAAAATTTTTTCTATAATTATTTTGATAATGGAGCTCAAGAGTCAAAATTTAAGCCTTTTTTTACCCCTGCAAAGTATATGCCACGAGATTTATAGTAGTTTTGTAGAAGAAAATCAGTAGGTCATGTGGTTCAGGCAGCCATATTGGATCAGGAATGTTAAGGCATCAAAAACTAAATGCTCAGACCTTTCTTTTGACTTCCTATGTAACTTAAATAATTTTAACCAATTTTAGAGAAGGGGGGTCAGTCGCTCACAAAGAATACGTTTGTGTGTGGGTCTCTATCAATGGTGACTTTTGCGGACGTTATTAAGTTAAAAAAGTCATTACGAGGACAAAATCGTACTTATGTGGACTGTCCTCATAACTTTTCAATTTTATCAGTATGCATTCTAAAAGCACGTCAAGTCCTCACAAGTCACCTTACATAAAGATATAAATGTGTGCGTGTATATGCATTTATATAATATTCTTTACTTGCAATGGCAGGACTTCCCACTCTCCCTTACGGACCTTGCCTGATTAGGAAAAATTCAACTGTTTCCATGTTAGTTCATCACAACAAAATAATACCTAAAAGCCACTAAGCTCCCCGTAGTCCCCGCATAATTTTCAAAGTGTTGATTTTGCCGTTATTTTAACTCATTAAAAATCTTTTTTTTTATCACCCTCCCCAATGTGTCTCCCCTCCCGTAGTGCCCTCGCACGTTTTTAAGTGACACCCCAGCCCCTTCCCACAATATTTATAACAATGTTACCGTCTCAGCACCCCTCGCAATATAATAAACATTTTCACAGATTTGTCCGTTAATTTAACTCAATTAAGTTCTGTATTCTTGTTTGTTTCACCCTCTGCAATATATTTCAAACTCTGTTATCCTTTCAGGAATATCTTATAATTAGCAGTTAAGGCTACCATTGACTACAGCTAGCAGCAGCAAGCATTAGCAAATCAAAGGAGGCAAAGGATGGCTGCGGCCAATAGCAACTCAGTCTATAGTATCTCAATAGGTTATTGTATACACAAACTATACATAAGATTGCAACTAGCTACTATCTCCTGTGATTAGATGCAACTAGCTGTAGCCAGCAGTCGCAAGTGGCAGCTCCTCCCACTCATAGTGAATGATCTCTTAACTGTATATAAATATCTTTTTTTTTAATCCGGTCCAGGAGGCAAATATATCGATTTTAAACGTATTAACGAGTACTAAAAACATCGAATATAGTACTTACCTTAACGAAATTTTAATAAGTATAAAATCTGAAGTGCAATTACTCTTTTTCAGTTTTAAATAATGACGTGTAATCGTATGACATAATCTGATCATACATATTCATTTGAACTCAGATTATAAAAAAGTAATAGAAACCGTGTTAGTCATCGCCAAAAGCCCTATACAACCACGAAGAGACAGAATACCGTGACGCCTCGTTTCAATGAAAAATAAATAATACTTAATTGATGTAGTAGTCTGTTAACTTAATATAATTTTTATAAGTTAAAATAGTTGATTCACAGTGCTATGCAGTTGCTCCTTGAAAACTCCGTTTTTCTCAAATCTATTTCTTTTTATGTATACGCTCTAAAGAAACAACTATTTAATACGTAAAGGTTACGTACTACTCTATGTACAACTAAAACTTTTACGAGACAAGATTTTTAGTTTGAAATCTTTAATGGGCTTCTTTTAAATTATTGTTTTATGATATGTTTACGAAGTAACCACATAAATAAATCAGTTTTTTTATAAAAAAAACATAAAAAGAATGATAATGACGTTGTGATCACTTGTATATGTTTAATTTTGTAGTGGTAGTCAATAGTTTGTGGTAACTAACTATACGCAACGTTTTGGTGGCTATTTGTCAGCTTCATCAGGCGTCTGAATTAATTTATTAAGTATAAAATACATACACCACAAAGTTTACAAAAACGTCCCTATTATGAAACAGTCTATATAAACATTACCTTGTTAGTTAAAATTACTGTAAAAATTGCACATAGTGCTCATTAACATTCACAAACTACTTAAGGGTGTGAAGTCTAGTATGTAGATAATACAAACGTAATATTTATTGTGTTAGCAATGGTGTACATCAAAAGTAGAATTTCTGAATCAACATTAGTTTCAATTGAAAAAAATTACTTAAATTAAATGTATTAACTGTTCCAAGAATTACGAATTCATTTTAAAAAATTATAAAAAGAGGCAAAGATCCTACAAAGAGGGATGATCCAACTAATGTCGTGTACCAGATTAATTGTCTTGATTGTGATGCCTCTTATGTTAGTGAAACTAAATGCAAAATCTCCACAATAGTTGATAAACACAAAAAAAATACAAAAAAGACGGAAAAAGATTTTGTCGTTAACGAACATATTTTGCAATTCGGTCACCAATTTGATTTTGAACAGATGAATATTTTACATAAAGAAAGTAATTGGAACAAAAAAAGAATTTCTGAAATGGTACATATTAATTTACAGAAAAGGTCCATTAACAAGAAAGAAGACGCAAAAGATTTACATAATGTATACAGTCTTCTTCTACATAAGCTTAAAACATAGTAATTATAAGCATATTAGCATAGCATTTTGTAATTATGAGCACGCAAGCATATTTATACTCATAGGACTCGCAACACTAAGTACATTACTGCTTTATATGTATATACTCTACACATATTTACTTCGTACAGTACCTTACCTTTATCTACCTTTTATGTCATGTGAATAGTCATATCCAAACAGAAATCTTGTTGACGCGAACGAGAGGCCCTCTAGAGGATACCTAGATAGCCTATGGAGGACCTACTGAGACAAAGTAACGCGGCGTACAGTTGGTCCTCTTTAGGTATCCTAAAGAACTGTGTACCAAACCAAACTTGAAGAGTCTCTAGAGTTGAATTAAATGTACAAATTCAATGTGAGAGAGTGAGATAGAATTATAATGTATACACTATTATACCTACAGGTGTTTAATTATAGAATAAAAAAGAGATTGGTGCAAAAAATGGATACTTGTTTAAATGACTTTTACATGCTGTACAATAATTTAAAAAATTGCGACTACTTTAACGCCGCAATTATAATCATTATTTAACAGAAATGTGCCGAGTAATGAAAAATGTAAACTTTTGACGTTGTACTTAAGCCTATTATGTATAGTTTTGAGATATTGCATCTCAAAAGTACTAACATCGCTTATACTTTCAATACTTAATATATACTTATATGTTGAATAACTACATTAAGTATTAAAAGTATAAGCAATGTAAGTACTTTTGAGAAACAAAATATCTCATTTAATCAATAATTTACATATATATATATTGGGTAGATTGTTTTTCATTTATTAGACGATTGTCATCATAATTCGTTTACTGAATCTAGCATCTCTCTTACTCTGACAGATCAACTCTATTTCTGTCCCTCGCTTTTATTGAATTCACACGTACAGTTATTGACTGAAAAAATGCTTTAATTTTGGTTATGTACACGGTTATTTAGGATACCTAAAGAGGACCAACTGTACGCCGCGTTACTTTGCCTCAGTAGGTCCGCTGTAGAATACCTATCTAGGTCCTCACGAACTAAGAAGGTATCCTCGATAGATTTATGTTCGGGTAGTTAGCCCAAGTGGAAATGAACCTACAGTTTAGATCCAGTCTAGATCCATCTACTGTAGCTTTGGATCCAGCATGGATCCATTATAAAGATAAAGGCTGAATCAATTGTGTTCGCAGTGTTAAATCAATAATGGATCTAAGCAGCTGGACTTACAGATAATTGATAAAAAATGGATCAAGCCTTGATCCAGATGCTGTATTATTCAGCATGTTATTTATTGTAAAAAAAAGTATTGTCATTCATATTATACAAATTGTGTCACAAAATAACTAATTTTGTCGTTCATATTGTAGAAATTATGTCATAAAATAACTAATTGACAATGATTGTAACTTAAAACCGTACGTGAAAATAGAACTTATTAAACGAATTAATATATAAATATTAATATTAAATTGTTTTATCCTTTCATATTTAAAAGTAGATAAGAACATCTGTAATAAAACAAAACAAGTTTTCGTCTATCGACTTGAGTCGATTGTCAATTTTATTTTTCTCTTTATTCTTCCAGTAAATCCTGGTTAAACAAATAGTTAATTTTGTACACTCCAAAACTTCAATCATTCAATACATACAGCCAGCTTGGTTTTTGCTATTTTTACTCAACTTGCTTATCAACATGCTTATCAACATAACCTTATTACTTTCATTTACAATCACAGGATTTTTATTATTTTGACTTTCCGATGATACTTAATATGAACAGTGTCAACTGTAGTGCGTTAACGGGGTGACATTTTCAATGGTTAATTTATTAATTAAGTCATGGCTTCATACATTAATTGTGCATGCAAGAATATATGTACACATCATTCGTAAGGCAGCCAGTCAGCCAATATATGGTGTGTGTGTACGTATCACGTGATCTCATTATCCAGTACTTTAGCTAAAATGGACCCATTATGAATCCTGTTGGAAATGAGAGCGACTGACAGTAGGCCCGGCTTTTGTGTACACTGTGTACACTTGTAGTCTCTGTCGGCTCAACGCTCTGTGCGTGTGCGCTTAGTCGACTTGGCACGCTGCAGGTGTGTGTGTGCGTATTCACGCGGCAAGCTTTGTACACTGTAAGCGCCAGATTATACTCAGCTCTCGTCGAAGAAAGACTCTCTTAAGTTACGTTGCCAAACTCTAGCATTCAAAGGTGCATACATCACCTTAAATGCTAGTGTAAATCTTCTGAATAACTCTCGCTATACAGTGGACAAAACTCAGTTGTGCAGTGCAGTGCACTTAGTGTTTTGTTTAAGTTGCTCATTGCATAATTTGCAAACCAGCTCAAATAGTTAATCTTATCGAACTACCAGTGATTATCAACAGCAACACTCAGTGAAACTCTTGTGTATTTTCACAGACAGTAATTGTGCATTTTTTACAGACAGTGGTTTATAGTTATTTAATATTTCAATCAGTTATATTCTATCAGTGCTTTCAGTTTCACATTTATTTCGAGTAACTTTCAAAATCTCTTGCGAGCTCAAGGCCAGTGCGTGTTTACATATCGTGTTATTCAACTTGACTCTTTTCTTTCTACATTCTTCACCTTCATATATTTCAATAGTTCGTTGCTTTAAGACTATAGACAGTATTTATTTTCTCCGGCATAAATTTGACCTTCTGATATACTTAAAGTTCTTATTAACATTACTGTAGCATTGATTTTTAATTTTTATTCGTGTTGTGGAAGACCTTCTCTGATATTATTAAAAAATTCTATTTAAAAATTAATATTTATGTTATCATTTATTTTATAAACTCCTTTTTGAGTCACGTATTCTGCTGTTGTGAACTAATTATCAGCTTACATTGATAAGTACACGAGTAATGTCGTTATTTTGTCTACACAATCTGTTAGTGGGGGGTTGGCGCGCAGAGCGCGCAGGGGGGCGTTAGCTCCACTAGTGTGTATATATATATATATATATATATGTATATTATTATTCATCATCGCCCGTAGGCTCAGACGTGGCATTTTTTTACACAAGCACAGTGGTAATTAGCCATTGGTGCACCTGAGTTATGACCAGATGTTTATATACCTATTTAAACATCTGGACCAACTCAGTTACATCTATGATCACGTAGACGAAGCGTCAGAAAAACAGTTAATCTACTTTTAAGAATTAAGAGCACAGGCGAAAGGGCGAGACCTGAATGATGACTAGACGATCACCCATCCAAGTACTAACAACTTTTAAACATAACAACTTTTAATGTCACTCACAGGCCAAGAAAACACAGTTAATATTCACAAAATTATAGTTATTTTTATGCTGTTTAATTTTATTGTGTTTTATTGTGTTTTCCCAATCACCCTATCCGAGCCTAGTGTGTGCTAACGCATACGCCTCGTACAAATCCAAAACTGCGAACACAATGTATCCAGGGCTTGTCCAATATAATGGTTTAAGTCTGGATCTAATCATCCATTTCTTTTAACATCTTTCTACTCAAGAGTCCTTAAGGATTACTGTGATATTTTATTATGCTATTACGAATTTTATATCAAAAACTGTACTACCTACACGCAGTTCAATTAAATATTACCATGGTACATGTCGTTTTTACTGTTAATGCCATGAGAACAATGTACTGTGTTTCACTACTTGATTCAGAAATTCTACTTTTGATATACATTATTGCTAACACTATATATATTACGTTTGTATTGTTTACATGCTAAACTTGACACCCTGAAGTGGTTTGTGAATGTTGAAGAACACTATGTGCAATTTCTACAATAATTTTAACCAACAAGGTAATGTTTGTATCGACTGTTTCGTAATAGGGACATTTTTGTTAACTTTTTGGTGTATGTATTCCATACTCAATCAATTATTTCAGACGCCTAATAATGGAGAATAATCAAAAATTTCTTCCAAAACATTTTCTGATTCCGAATTAATTTCACGTTTAATAGGCTTAAATATCCTTTCTTAAGTTTAAAATCTGCGTAACAATCCGTGCAGTTGTCTTGAAGAAAATATAGGCTCTTTTAAAGTATAAACTTACTTTATTTAACCTTAGCCCTTGAGATTTGTTATAGTTGTCATAGCAAATGCTAAAAGTAAAGAAAATTGCTCTCTGTAAAGTATAAAAGGTAACGACAATGTAATTGTCCTGTATTTGGAGTGATTTCTGGTATAAAGACTATTTCCAAGTATTTCTTCTGTCATTATTTCAGCTTTAATATTATACTGAAATAATTTTCTTATTTTTAATCGTGTGCCGTAGCACAAACCATCAGGTATACTTAAATTTCTTATCACCATAACTATTGCTCCAACTTTCGAATTTAGTTGGGGTGGTAAACCTTCACGAATATTGTGAAGTATTCAAGTAAGAAAATTAATGTAAATATTACGATCCGATCTATCGACACATTTGTACGTGGCGTCGTCTGTACTATAATAAGTTGTCGTATTTTCTTTTATTAGTTTCAAAACTCCGTCATTTAAAACAGCAGTGTATACGACTATTGGATAATAACATTAACATTAATATGAAATAAATAAAAATGCCTAAAGCTGAAGGGATCAAAAAATACGTAAAAAGGTATTTTTTAAATTGCTGTTGCTGAGGGTTCAGTAAAGCGCGATTTTAAAATTAAGATTTTTAAAGAAGCAGTTACTGTTACGATACCATTTTTTTACAAAAGTTTTTCACGCGTTCTCTATTTTCAGAAAATATTCTATGTAATACAATTAAGAATATATATATTACTTTTTAATAAGTATTTTGAAATAATAAAAAAGATTAAGCAGGAAAATAAGACATGTAAGTTTTAATTTTTCTATACCCTTGAATAATTGTGAAGAAACGAATAATAATAAGAGACATAACGTTAAGCATGAAAATGTTTAGTAAATTACATTATCTACTTAACGATAAACAAATAGATTTCCGGATAATTCCGCATTGCTCGGTCAGCTTCAGCGTCTCTAGTATCCGTACGGCTACCTGCAAAGTCAGAAATCAGCTGGTTGATTGCAACAAGTCGGGCCACATCGTAATGTTGCAATTACAAGAAAGTTAGTGGATTTATTTTTGCAATAAATTCCGAAAGAAAATAAAGTTTAGCCCTTGAGCCAACGAAAAATCTAAGAGTTAAAGCGTGAACACTTGTTGTGCAAATCCTAATTTGTGCATTTGTCAGTCGATTAGCTTCGAGTACAGTAGACCAAGTAACAGTTGATTAAATAGCTGCCATGTTTGAGCCGTTCTATTCTATATGCATATAGTTATGGGAAAACAATGGCGGGCTTTTCCGTACCTGGAAGGCCGGTAAAAAAAATAAGTGGGCGAACGCATACGAAAGTCAATAGCTACAACTGTAATAACTTTAATGAATATCGAAAAAATACAAGATTTAATGAAGTTTTTCGCGGTCATAGTTTAAGGCGTAGCGCGTGCTGCCAGGATGAGACCTAGGGCTAAAGTATCGTGCATGCAGCGGCGGCGTCGCCACACTAGGTGGCTGCTGTGAGAAGAAAGGGCACTGCTTGGACAAGCTGCCCAGAGATAGAGGCACTGTACGGTCCCGTGTAGGGACCCTCTCACACACATGTACACTTCGGCTCTCCGTCCTTCTCCAACCATCCGCTAGGTGTCTAACCATTCAACTTGACCTTCTCGCAAGTGCCCGGATTTCATGTTGGTTAATATATAAGGGCGTTTAAGATTGAGCTAGGGTATCCCCACAATATAGGTGTCTAAGGCAAGGAGCACGTCATCAGCCTTACTGATAAGTCCTGGCGTGCTCCTGGGACGAAAGATCAAACAATCTTTTCTCTCTTTTCATGGCATCACTCTATAGCCATACCCGATGCTGAGAAAACTGGGCGTGGAACAAGCTTTTGTTTCCGTTTGTGCGTAATCACGGCGCGAGGCACTACATAGTGATATTGGCGGCTTATAAAAAATTATAAGCGTACTTGTGGCTATTCAAAACTTGCGCTAAGTATGAACGTGTATACAATATGGAGTTTTTAATATGTGTTACTCATAATATCTATACACACAGTAAAACGGTTTCACCAATATTGCAGCTAATCATAACGGCACTTAAATGACTGCTGCACTGTTCAAAAAAAATTGTGGTTATCAAAAGTACACTTAACGTATATAACATTCATAGTAGGCAAGTTAGATTAACGTAGGCTGGGGTGGTATTTCGTGTCTTTTTCAATGTACGAGCTTATTGTACAACATACATTTCTTGATTGAATTAAAGTTACACAATACTGATACTGGTACAGCGTCCCCTATACTATCAACAGAAAAAATGTAGTCATTATGTATCTTGTTCGCTTGACAGAACATAAGTCTGAAACCGCGTAATTTCAATTCTCAAATTCTTTTTCGCATCAAAACACAAGGAACAATCTCATCCATAAAATAAAAATGAAATAAACAATCCTCACATTAATAACCACTAAACAAAGTTGAAATCATTTTTGTTTTTATTTTTTATTCAACAATCTAAAATTTTTATTTTATAGTCTGCGAATCAAATCTTAAAAAGGTAGTGTATGTACTCTCAAGCGACAGGAATTATTTTCAGGCACTTGTCCTCAATGATAATATCGTATATTGTTCCCCCTTTATTGACAAGAGATAGCTCTAAATTTGCAGGGTATCCAAGGTGTGCTAGATCTAATAGCATTCCTGCTTCACCAAAGAAAAACAACGTACAATGTGGCCTTTCGGGGCTGGAGCTAAAAATACAAATTTTCGTCACAAAAATGCCGCTCCTTTGGGGCTATTTTGTGGCCTAAGGGTACTGCGAAGTAATCTAGAGTGATCATAATAGTTGAAGCAATGACGCATAATATTAGTGTCAAGAAAGAAACTGGATAACGCTTGGTATTTAAGTTTCTTAGGTAGTTTAATAACGTTTTTGTCATTGCACCATAACCTTAAAATGAAAAGGTTCAGTGATAAAGGGAGGGGGGTGTGTAAAACGTAAAAATGATTGTCAAGTAACTGAATAAAAATATGGTAGCATTTTAGTACACCTACCAATGTTTCAAAAAAATCGTCATTCGAAATGGACGGCTGGTTTGCGCATACCGATTTTTTTTAAATCCAAAAAAAAAACGTTAAAAAATGGATAATATTGTTTCAAACAGATAATGTTTTTTTATACATGTTCTTGAGTGTTCCTACGATGACATGTTTCAATATCATCAGTTTTGATTATGTTGAACCCCATTTTTCACTTCTATAGGGGTGACATTAGTGAACAGCTTTCGTATTCTTTCAAAACCGCTTCAAACCTCGCTTTTTACGCTTAATATCACACGGAAATTAGTAAGTTAAAGTAGAAATGTCAGTTTGCATGCATTGGTAAGTATTTAAGGTCAATTGCAATATTTAAATTTATATGCAGTCCTTTATTTATGGGGCTGATATTAAAAATGTTTTAAAATACTTCAGTGCTATCATTCTTTTTCTGCATGACATTCTATCCATTCAACAGTTAAAAAAACAATATTTTTCTGCTGCAAGGAGAAACTTGGTAATTTTTAAAAAACTTCGCAATCAAAATCTGTCTGCAGTAGTTACTTAATTATATACACATTTTTAAAGACGTGATCGGTTCATCCGATTCTCCGTACAAATATATAGAAATTACATAGAAATCATGTCAATAACTCACTAACTTCATTTTAATGTAAAATTAAATTGTATTACAGATAATATTGATGTACATGTTATCCTAGCTTTAAAACCGGATGGGTAACGAGATAAAGCCTTTTTTTTCCTCGATGTGATTGGTTTACAGACTAATAAAGCGACAGACCCAAAAATATATTTATTAAAATGTGAAAAAACCTTTTTTCTACCTCTGGACTTTTATTAATTTTAAGAAAATCTAAGCTTGCAACAAACAATAAGACCTCATTGTTAAGTATAAATCCTACGTATTATGAAAGCATGCATGGGATATCACCTATGCGGTAAGGTATATTTTTTATTATTAATAAATAAGACCACAACCAGAACGTTAAGTAAATTGTGTAATTTATTTTAACATTGATATTCCTGCTTTTCTTTTTATACACGTGTATTGTATTTTTATTGTTTCGCTAAATAACTTAAATTACATCGTCAATTTAATTATTGTTTCGAAAGTCCGCTCAAGAACGTATTTATCTCTGCACGTACGCATAAAGTTACTTTGATCCCGACATTAACACTAGTGAAAACGGTTTCAGTGTTTGCTAGAGAAGTTTACCTGCCAAATCAGACCTGAAGATTAACGCTGGTTGAGGGACGCTCATCTTCCGGTATTGTTGCTTTTTCTCTGCCTTCTCCTGGGAATTCAGTGGGTCTAGAACAAAGGAATCCGCCCTCGAATTCTCAGCCCAGACTTGGTTCGGGGAAAGGGCAGGCTATCTCTCCTCTTCAACCAGTCCAATTCTTTTATACTTTTCTTTGTTGGCCGAAGGGAGTGACTTCGTGACTTGTCCCTTCGCGGATTTTACTATCTCTATTTTAGACACAGCCTTAATCGACATCTTCATGCCGAGAGAGTCGCTCCCCACGCCCGGCTTTTTCCCTCTCCGATCACAAGCTATTGACCAGAGCCGGACTATTCGAGTGAGATCCGTTACTAATGAAAGTGAAATAAGTCTTTAATAAGTAGAATTATTAAAAACAATAACATTTATTTGTCAGAAAACAGCTAATTATTTGATATTTCTCTTGTAGTTATGTGACGTAGTGCAGAACAGAAATAGTAGCAGTAGAGTGAAGCATTACGAAATATTCTAAATATAAACCCCGTAAAGAAAGGACTGCACATAAAATTAAATATTGCAATCGGCCTCAAATATCTACCAGTATATGCAAACTGACATTTCTACTTTAACTTACTTATTTTCGTATGATATTAAGCGTAAAAGCGGTTTTGAAAGGATACAAAAGACGGTCAGTAATTTCACCCTCTGTAGAGGTTAAAAAATATGATTAAACATGATAAAAACGGATTACATTAATACATGTACCAACTAGTACATGTAACAATGTCATCCGGTTTTAATATGTTGGATCTACCAAAATATGTCAAAGAAACGTCATCAATCACGTCACGTCGAAACAATATTATCAATTTTTTAAACGTTTTTCAACAAAAATGACGTAAAAAATCAAATTTTAAGCTCAAATTTCTTATTAACTGCCCAACAGAAACGGATGACAGTACTTTTTGTGTTACCAGCAGAAAAAAAAAATTGAAAAATTACCAAATTCTGATAGGTTTTGTAGCAATTTTTTTTTCCTTGTTTAAAAAATCGTTACGTGCTAACCGCCCGTAGATTTCGGATAATGATTTTTGGTACATTAGTTAGTAGGTATTCTAAAATACTACAGCATTTTCATTCGGTTACTTGACGATTTTTTTCACTTTTTAACACCTTCCCCCCCTCTATCTCTAATCCATCCCAATTTTGAGGCTATGGTGCAATGACAAAACAGTTTTAAAACTACCTCGAGACGGAGAATATAAAAGAACGTGTTTCTATATTTTTTGCTCAAGAACTCCAATACCAAACGTTATCCGGTTTCTTCCTCGACACTAAAATTACGCGTCATTGCTCTAAATATAAGGTAAGGTAAAATGCCCAATACTTGGACAGATTTTCCGAAACTAATTTTAACACTCATATTTCAAAGTTAATGTGCAACACTTCCACATTTCTTAAGTAGTAACTTGTAATTGGGATGCCTTAGGGTTATATAACACACACAAAATGTTGTAAAACAGCTCTTGAATAATAGTACATTTTAAAACATGTCAACTTATCGAATAAGTTGGACAATCATTCTCGACTGTCGTAGTAGTTGTACAGTACCTTGAAAACCAAAAGTTGGACAATGCTGCAATACTTGGACAAGTTGGAAAGCAGTACTTGGACAATATTAACTTGAACGATTTTACAGTTGTATAAATCGTGATAAGGCGCAAGTACTTATTAAAACTAAAGTATGTATTTAGATAAAAATCTTATAACGAAAAAAAGTTAACGAAGGTGATTAATAATAACAAATTTAATACTTCAGATTCGTAAGCAAAATTTTTAATCTTTTTTCCAAAAATAATTTATTAAATACTAGATGAATCCTCCAGGGTGCATTTTGATTTTCAACATTTTTAATTGTGTGGAATCACACTTCTCCTTCTTGATTCGAATTTTCTTTTGCAGGAACTGCATCTCTTCAATTGCAAACGAATTATCCAACTCAATTAAGTTCTCACCTCGGTTCTCAGTCAGTTTTTTCAATTGTTCCATCAGTGAGATAGTGTAAAATCAATTTTACTGATTTTTACTGATTTTAGAGTTATTTAAGATTTATTTTTAATAAGATCATAATTTTTCTTACTTCTCTTTTTTTGTTTTTGTTGTATGACCTCCACTTTTGTTCTTTTTCATTGTTTTACTCTTTTTTAAAAACATTTTTCCTCTTCTCAGAACCCAATACTTCATCTGTATTTACAGTGAATTGGAGGTTAACTTTTCAAAATGTTGAAAAAACAATTTTCTTAAAGCGGTGCACCCCTTAACAACAAAACTGACACTCGTATGGCGCCTAAGGTGAAATTTAGAATCATTCGCTTGTATTAAGTTTTGCTAAAATTCATTAAAAAATTCAAACATATCATCAATAATAATCATAGCACTACTATTCTATTACGTTTTTTAAAATATCTCTTTTTTATTTGTTACAATGACTAATTTTTCACTGTCCAAGTATCGGTCTGAATTTTAGTTTTATCCAAGTATTGGGCATTTTACCTTAATCTCAGATGAATGGCACTTGTGTCTCTAACACTGTTGTTCTTACTGAGGGCACACCAGACCCCCGAAAAACGTCCTCGGTGAGGAATGAGTGCATTTAGTTGGATAGAATTAAGCTTTCGATTTTAAAAATTGCTTTTAACGCGAAAAATATCTGGGTGGTAGTGAAGCAGTTTCAGAACGAATCTAAATCTGGATATAAGTATAGAGGTAAAGTTAAGCAACTATTAAGATCTCCATTTTTTCACTTAACGACTTGATAAAAGAAAAACAGGCGTGGGTCTCGGGACCCCTGAAAGATGTGAAACATTAAAAAATATGTTATTGAACTCGGTAGTATTTGATTGTAATAAAACTGTAGTTTTCATCGATAAATACCATTGTCTCCAGAGCTGTTTTACGGCCCAAGGGAACGTACGGCAGCCACGGAGCAATGGCGATTACGCGGTGAATCCTATTTTTTCTATAAAGCGCACACTAGCCTCTTTTAAACGCATAAGGTAGAAAAAGTAATTATTTTTTTTACTCTAAATAATCTTCATTTCATATTTTTATGTTAAAAAAACAGTTATGACAATTATGAATATAATTTTTTCCCAGTGAATATAACAGATTAGAAAAAAGCAAATCATATTTTTTTTTCATTAATATATATAATATAAGAACGAGAAAGAACAACAATACATGGCAAAAGAGTGTATATACTACTACCTACCTACACATAGGTTCAAACATTAGTTTAACAAACGTTCGTGTGTATTGTTTTCTCTGTCTCTCTTAGCGCTCTCAAAACATTTAGACATACTGCTAGTCCCTCGTCCCGTCAGGGAGCGTGAGACTTAAGTTAACAAACATCCAGATTTCATTGGATGATGAAGTTAAATAATTATGATTTATCATTTAACAACCCTACACGCTGGTATTTTTTTTTTTTTTTTTTCTGTGTATCAAACCGTTAAAAATTTTAAGCAAAACGAACTTGAAAACACAATCTTACACAATTTTGACCACTAAAAAATAATTGAATATATTTCTTTTGAAATTGGTAGACTAAATTATGTATAATATAAAAAACGCCCAATTACCGATCAATTTTCCAATTCAGAGTTTCTCGGTTGGTATCCATATGCAATAAAAAGAAAAATCAGATCGGCGTGCTGCGTAGCACAATCAGTAAGGTCCCTACCCACCAATCCAAAGGATGTGGTTCAATTCTCGGAGTCAATAAAATTTGAAAATTTTATTTACGCACTTTGTTGGATATTGACTGTAGTGGACTATATTGCGGTTGGCGTGGCTGAGCTTGAAAAAGCTCATTACAGTGATCTGGGTAAGGTTTGTGAATAGATGCTCTTCGTGCACTCGAAAGCACACGAAGAAGCAGCAAAAATATGGAGGAAGACTGAGATGTAATAAAACTGTTGGAACTATTTATTTACAGACTATTTTACAGATTGGAAAACGCGGTCTTTATGTATATGCAAGGCGTCGAGTCTCGAGCCTCCTTACATATAGCAAGCGAGTACTGTGAGTTGCTTTAGCTGTACGCGCCGAAAGCAGACTGACTCATTAGGCTGCTTCGCAGAGCAGTGCGCGAACAGATATGTATTTGTTAGCATATATTTATGTGTACTGCTACGCAGAGCAGTGGCTCGTGTGAAACTAAAATATTGGAAAATAATAGAAAGAGAAAGAGAACTTGAGAAAAGATAAAAATTGTCTGTAACATGGGTGAAAGTCTTTGTTTACATTTGCAGTGTGACTGCTCGCAGAGAAATAAAGATGTACAAGTCAAGGTGAATTTCTAAGAATAGGTTTAATGTATAAACGCGGACTAAATTCACTTCAATCCTGAACACACTTAAATATAATATGTATGTGGACGCATGGGTATGCTACCAATATATATAGCACACACAGACGTCATATATATATATATATATATATATATATATATATATACATGTAATTAGGTATGTATAATATTTGATTATTATATACCCTTCTATACAACTATATATACGGTTTTTTTTTTTTTTTTTTAATTATAGTGCTTTACGTCCTGCTCCTTTTTAATAAGGGCACTACTATGGGCACTTAGCACTTGGGAAAGGGACAAAAAAAGGGATGGGACGCCTCCCATTACTGGGAGGGGGGTCGGGGGAAATTAGGCAATTGTTGCTGCGAGAAGGTCGCCTAAAACCCTCCTCGAAGAGCATTGCGTGGTGAAAAAGCACATGTGAGACCCACAGAGGTACTTGCCCGAAAAGCCGCACTGGCCGGGAATTAAACCACGGTCTCCCGCGAGCCAATCCACGACCTAGCCGACTGAGCCACCGCGCGCTCTATATATGTACGGTTATTACATTTTACAACCGAGAGAGGGTTGACAGTTAACGCGTGAAGAAAGAGACAGAGCCGAGCCGAACCGAGTTGAACCGAAGCTCGTGCCATCGCACGGTCGCTTCATTGCGTCGGTTGAACCCACAAGCGCGCCATTAGATGTTTCACATCAAAAAGAGTGATGTATACCTGACAAGTATTTTCGATTTACGGTGACTTGAATAAAAAACATTCAGAAATACCACGAAATTAATAAAAAAAAAAAAAAATTAACTACATGTTTTGTGTCCCTTCAAGCCTAAAAAAGCCTGTTCAAGTATGTGTGACGTCACGAGGGTCTCGATCAATAATTAGCGTTGTAGGACCACGAAATACAGCTTATTTTTTTGCTTTTTCAATAATTATTTTTGTAACGAAAATAGCAGCTAAGAATTCTGAAAAAAAAAAAATCAGAGATCTAGATTCAGTAATTGATTCATTTGAAGTTCGTGAGAAATGCCAATTGCTACGTAAACGACGGAAACAGAAAAAAAAGTTAATGATTCCGTTTGATCGAATTTAATGCTGTAGTTGTTGCAGTCAAATTGCAATTGATTACTTGACGGTTGGTAATCTGCAATTGCTATTAAACATCGCATATGCTACTTGTTATAAAAGTATATTAGCATTCTTGGCGTGGGAATTTCTGCCTGAGCCGAAGATTAAAGAGTCAAATGCAGAGAATAGCAAAATGCTTTTTTCCCAGTAGTAAATGTGATTATTTACCTAGAACGTAAGCATTTTTCTTTTCTCTGCGTCGCTATGAGCCTACTATTATAGCGCCACTTGTTACTTCAACATAGAGAGGATTTGAAGGGGAATGACTGGACTAACCTACAGTCACTGCAGCATCAAAAAATATTAACTTGACAGTCGCACTTTTGACTCGGGAGTCATAAAAGAACCACCTTAAATAGCTCTGGTTAGCTGTTTCTAGTAGAGTAGGTATAAGGGAGGGTGGCTGAAGACGCCATTTTAGTGACTGCGTAGTGAGAGAAGCATAGATATACAAGAAATAAAGACGGCTCGTTCTTAAGTAGGGCGCTGAAGCACGAGTAGAAAGAGACACGACGTCAAATGTTGGTGTCTGTCTCTCTCGCACATTGCCAAGGGTGGGATCTTCAAAATGCATCTTCTACCCGAAAATCGACCTTGAAAAAAATAGACCCCCTACAAATAGCAAAACCAAGCTATAACTTTGCTAGTTGATTTTATTTACAATAATTTATTTTCCAAATAAGTTTTCTAGCAATTTTCGGATTCAATAAAAGTGAGAAAGTAACCTTTCCTTGCTGATAATCTAATACTCATCTAACGCTTATCTTATCCACAATACTCGTTTGAGATAATAGATAGGGCAATAAATAAGATTACAATATCTATATTTTTGGAGATCAATTGTTGGGCAAAAGATACATTCTAATCTTGCCGCAAATAACACTTCTAGTTGTCAACTTTTTATTTTCTATCCATTAGTCTAAATTGCTACTGATTTATTAAATAGCCCATATGACACTACTTAAATACCAATAAAACTTTCCACCAAAATAAAATATGACCAAAATATTTCGAATCTCTGTAAATCTTTAAGTTCCTTAATGCTGGTGAGAAGGGCGGCTGGTTAAGATTTGGACCACCGTCGGGCTTCAGCTGATTAATCACCCATTTATGCTCGTGAGTGTGAGCGATAGGATTGATGTATTTTTTTTTCTTATTTGTACTCGCGGGAAATAATAAGTCGTGGATCTGTCTTCCCATCCATGAAACGGGATAAACTTTGTCCAAGCAGAAAAAAGCACGTGTTAGATTTCATTAGGAAGCCTCAATAGTTCACTAGGTCGTTGAAATGTGCGAAGTCTATTCCACACCCCTATTACGCTCTATAAGACAAGCAGATAAAAAGACGTGCAATAGCTCTAATTGGCTACTTCTATTACGTGAGGTCTTAAGTTAGTGTTTTTATGATCTGTCAGTCGATCTGTCGGTCATTCCGATTTTTCTGGCATGTATATCCATGTACAGCACGGTGGCTTGTCGACTGGGTCGTGAGTCGGCACGCGCGAGACCACGGTTAGATTCCCGGCCAGTGTGACTTTCGGGCAAGAACCTCTAAATTTTCACATAAGCTTTTTACCTGACAATGCTCTTCAGGGAGAGGATAGACGACCTCGCAGCAAGATTACTTAATTTCTCCCCACCCCCTCCCAGTACTTAGATGACTCCTCATCCCTCTTCCCTTCTATCTCCTAAAGTACTAATACATAGGGTCAAGGGACAGTGCTTCAGGTGAGCCGACATGTTTAGGACTTAAACAGAGATACTGTATATCTATGTATATTACGCACACTAGTTATACATCTATGTATGTCAGAGCGCGCGGTGGCTCAGTCGGCTAGGTCGTGGATTGGCACGCGGGAGGCCGTGGTTCGATTCTCGGCCAGTGCGACTTTTCGGGCAAGTACCTTTGTGATTTTTGACATGTGCTTTTTCACCACGCAATGCTCCTTCGAGGAGGATTTTACCTTCTCGCAGCAAAAATTGCCTAATTTCTCCCTACCCCCCCTCCCAGTAATGGAAGGCCTCCCATCCCTTTCCTTGTCCCTTTCCCAAGTGCTAAGTTCCCATGGTAGTGCCCTTATTAAAAAGAAGCCGGACGTGGAGCACTATAATATAAAAAAATAAAAAAATAAAAATCTATGTATGTCACTCGAAATATGAAGCTCAAAGACGTAAGATTCTGGGCCAGTGATTAATTGATTAAGTTTGTGTGCGTGTTGGTCCTAAATATGGCAGAGCCAATAAGGAGAAGCTCCCGCATCTGCCACACTGAGTAAAATCCTTACATGTGTAAGTTGGCATTCGAATAAACCGTATTGGTATCCCAATCGCATTCTCGACTGTAACGCCATCTCTGCAAGTATCAGATATTTAATATCATCTTATCTATCGGCACGTATACATTTATACAATATGTGTAAGTACCGAAATCAAAATTGTAGATAAAATTCAAACTGATTAGTTTTTAGTTTTGTTAACGTTATTTTCTACTAAAGTACAAATTACTCGCATTTACTGTCCAAGTTTAAATTTCAACTCCTATCTTATTAAATTGTGCACTTTTCAGTAGATAATTAAATGGTGTAACGCAAGGAATACGTTTCTCTTTCCCACGTGACAAATGGTGTAAAAGATCAAAAAACAGGAGCTATTTTGATGTAAAGAAGTTTTAATCAAAACACTGTGCAGGTTAAGCGTTTTCCTCTTTGTAACTTTGATTAAGGTGCATACATTGTATACATGCCGATATGTAATGGATGAAATAATATTAAATTTCTGATACTTGAAGAGATGGCGTTACAGTCAAGAATACGATTGAATACAGTTTATTCGAATGCTTAAAGCGGGAGTGAGCATGCAGGTGGCTGCGAGCGTGACAGGGTGACTGAGTGTATAGGTACTACTTCTCTCTCTCTCCCTCTCTCTCTCTCTAACCGAGTTATAGTCGGACTGGTCGGTCGAGTTCTCGACTTGCCAGGGCCAACCAATCATAGCTTGGTTATTCAGAGAGAGAGAGAGAGAGAGAGAGAAAGGTAGTACTTGTACCTACTGTTACCGTGTCACGCTCTCAGCCGCCTGTATGCTCACTCCAGTAGTATATTCTCTAATTTCGAACGCAACCATAAAATCTATATACATAGTGAGTATAGGTATATCTTCTAGCTATAATGGGTATGAGAGTGTTGCTCAAGTATCCGAAAGACACTGATTAGCTCTGCCATTTTCGGGACTAATTGGGAAAATACAATCCCAGCGAAGATGTGTATATGTGTAGGTATCTATTGAAACGGTCCACTTTGTTAAGGGTAACTCATGAAGGAAAGTGAATCGTGGTATAACGGCAGACAGAGGAGCTGAGGAGACACGCAACTAAAAAGAAACGAATTAAAAAAAAAATTTTATTTAATTCTCGGTGTTTATTCAAATTTCTTAATTGACAAGAAAAAAGAAAAAAAAAGATTCTTGATATAAATCAAATAAAATCATAAGAAATTAAAGAACCAAAATCGATTGTCTTACACGTTGAATCATTTTTTATAAAAACAAACAGAAAAAAAGAATTTTATTTATAATTCTCAGAACTTCTGCGAAATCTGACTTAATTACAGAACGTAATTTTTCACAAAATTAACAGAAATCAAATAAAAAAAATATCGACGAGATTCTATCAAATCACCCGATAACATGTAAAAAAGCTTACATTATCGCAGAACACTCGTTTTTGTAGGATCCCCCTTATATCTCCCCATCACAAGTATTTCACCTTTGTACATCAGATTTATTTACCTTAAGTCTAGGCGTAAAAACTATGTTATAATAAAAATTCAAAATACGACTCTTCAACAGGAGAGTTTCAAAGTTCAAACAATAATAGTCAGACGTATATGTATAAGATCGCTATATATTAGAATAAAATCATCACGGGTAAAATCAAAACATACCACGGTTGAATGCCTCCAATTCTTTATGAATGTAAAAATCAAAAATCAAAAATCAAAAATTAACCAAGAGAGAGGCACAGAATTCGACCACACATACAGTCTATTCTACTGTGCGGATCGTTACACGAGCGCGTCGCCGATTCAATCAAAAACTTATAAATGAAAAATAAATTAAAACCCTTAAGGATGACACAAAAAGCGCTCAGAAGGTCACCTCTCGGTTAATTTAACACCCGGGGATTTTTTACCGACTAACTAAATGATCCCTCAAAGTGAGATCAACGCTTGTCATCTAGCTTAAAAACAAACAAATTCGATTCTTCCCCAAACACAATAAACACTCTGCTAAAAGAAAACTATGGCTTCTAAGGCAAAGGAAACACCGGAGAAAAACTCCTCCAAACTAAATCACGCACACCGGGAGACTCAGCACACACAAAAAAAAAGATCTCCTTCGCATCCGATCGCCAACCTAAGGCCACCACTTGGTTGATCAATTAAGCAACCAGGAATTTCCGCCTTTTTTGGTCTGAACTCACCAACTACAGTTAGTGAGAAGACGATACCGGGAATCGAAGGGAACACTTACTCTTTTTACACTCAGAGAGCTATTCACAACGGAGAAGAGTGATGCGCAGTACGCATACAGCAGAGTACTCAAAACCACGTAAGATGGCGTGACGCCAGCTATTGTATCGTTGCTGCCCCTCTCGTGTGCTGTGATATAGTCTCCCAACGCATAGAGTAGCTGTCCTACCGTATAGCAGTGGAGGCATGTGTTTTTTCAACGGTTCTGTCACTGCTATATGCCGTGACAAGTTATAACTGTGCAGCAAGGTGCTTTGTACTAAGTACTCGAAGTATAATATTTCAACCATCTGCTCTCTCAACGTTGGCGATCCTCTAAAATTACGTGTTCTCAAAGAAAGAAAGCATTGTTATATTATAATTATACTTGATAGTATACATTTAGTCATTATTAAGTAACTTTCGTCACTATTAAATCACTTTTTTCATTATTTGATAGTGTGATTCAAATCTTATAGTCGATAATTTTATTAAAGGGCCATTTCTTTTCATTAATCTGGGATAATGCACTAAAATATGAAATCTTGGTTTTAGATGACCGAAAAACTTAATGAACAACTTATAATGATCATTAATCAAAATTTCCAATTGTAATATTAAACTTCAATAACACGAGAAAAGATTTACAGTGTGTCAGCGTAATGTTTAATTATATAAAAGTATATTACAATGCAACGAATACAAAAGAAATACGTGCGATATACTTAGTACAAAGCACCTTGCTGCACAGTTATAACTTGTCACGGCGTATAGCAGTGACAGAACCGTTGAAAAAACACATGCCTCCACTGCTATACGGTAGGACAGCTACTCTATGCGTTCGGAGACTATATCACAGCACACGAGAGGGGCAGCAACGATACAAAAGCTGGCGTCACGCCATCTTACGTGGTTTTGAGTACTCTACTGTATGCGTACTGCGCATCACTCGTCTCCGTTGTGAATAGCTCTCTGAGTGTACTGTGCCGCAATCTGTAATAACGTCAACGTAGCCAAACGATTCCCAGCGACAATCAAACGCACGAGTGGATTCCGCAGGGCCCCCTTGTACTGCTGCCTACGTCGTCCCCTCGGAGGCGAGCCAATCTAACTACTCTCACGAGCTCTCTTTTCCGAGTTCCTCTCCAGCGAAACCCTACTCTCGGACCCCGTCAAGCGCCGCCGTCCCGGTGCGCGTCCCTTACAAATTCGATTCTCGCGCAATCCCCATTCTAATTTTACCCCCCAATGCTCTAGTGCACACACACACACAAGGTACCCCTATATATGTACTCTCACTATATTACACCTCTCTTGGTCTCACTCCACGATGTAAAAATATAAGGTGTGGCGTTGCGTATCCATTTTGATTGACTAATCAGGAACGTTTCCATCGCGCTGCCATGTCTGTCTGCGAATTTCAAAAGCTTTTAAAATGTAAAGCACATTAACATAAAAAAACTCGTGAAACAATATATTTTTTATTTCAATATTTTCATTCCAGTTGTTTCAGTGACCAAACGTACAATTCGTGAATATTTTCACAGAAAAAACTGACTAAATAGGTAATCATTCATCAAATGACATACATGTAAGGGTAAATGACCCAATTACTGCGCATGCATCAACTACTGCGTACAACGGTAACTGAAAATAAGAAAAACAGACTGAAAAATTTGGGTGCTTGGATATTGTAACACGTACGGACATTAACAACGTTCAATCCAGAATCATACTTCACATCATGACATTTATAATTGTTTAACTGAGTGACTCTGTGGGATTTATTGTTCCACAAGAAAAGGAGCACGAGGGGAAATAAGCACACGCGACAGGTTCAATCATAAGAATACAACAGACTTTATTTAGTTATGTACAAAAGGGCTTTTTCGCTCTGCTCACGTCGAGAGCTCTAAGTAGAAGAAAGAATGTATAGCGCCGCGCGACTCTTCTCCCTCAGCTGTAGGGCACCGGCAGTGGGTGTGTGAGTTGGCTCGCGCGTGCGCAGGAAAAGATGTTCCTTGGGACGATGGCCTGCTTTCGTCTTGAGCACGAAACTGGTCGCTGTGGCTGAGACGCCACATCCACTTTCTCCCCAGTAACGGCGTAAGAGCCGGGAACGAGACATGGCGAGTTGCTGAAGACTGGGCGGCTTGGGCAGTTGGAGTGGACGTCGGTTGCGGCGAGGGCTGATCAGCGGCGCTGGGCGCTTCCAGCTGAGCTGCGGTGTTGGGTGCAGGCGGCAGGGGTTGCGGTGACGGCTGAGCAGCTGTGCTTGGCGCTGTGGGCTGCTCGAGGAAGGAGTCAGCTTGTTCCATGTATGCCGGCTTGAGCGTGTCCGTGGACACCACCTCTTCTTTGCCATTGGTGTCGAGGACGTAGTTGCGCTCATCGATACGGCGAATAACGCGATGTGGGCCGGTGTAGGGTGGTTCCAGCGGCTTTCGGATTCTGTCGACACGCTTGAAGACATGCGAGCAGGTAGACAGATCTTTGAAGCAGAACGGGTGCTGGGCTGAGTGATTCGAGGCAGGCACTGGTCTGATGGCTCTGAGGAGTTGTCGCAAGCTCCGCGCGAACGTAGACTGGTTGGCCTGGACTGCCTCGGTGGTGAAGAACTCCCCTGGGATTCTAGGTGAGAATCCAAGGAGCATTTCCGCTGGGGAGGCTTGCAGGTCCTCTTTGTATGCTGTGCGGAGTCCCAGGAGCACAGTCGGGAGGCAGTCTAGCCAAGACTGCGGGCAGCAGCGCAGAGCTGCTTTGAGGGTCCTGTGGAACCTCTCCACCATGCCATTGGACTGCGGGTGATACGAGGTTGTGTGGCACAGCTTTGTGCCGATTATCTGGGCCAGTTCCTTGAAGAGGCTCGACTCAAATTGGGCGCCACGGTCTGAGGTGATGAGGAGCGGGGTTCCGAAGAAACTGATCCAGTGATCGAAAAAGGCTTTGGCGATGGTGGGTGCCTGGATGTTGGACAGCGGGATCGCTTGTGGCCAGCGAGTAAACCGATCATGGATCGTAAGGCAGTACTGCATGCCTGCGACGAGAGGCATCTTGATGATGTCAATGTGGACATGTTCCAGGCGGTTGTCGGGCTCGGTGAATCTGCCTAGCGCTGATCGGTTGTGGCGACTAATTTTGGAGCGCTGGCAGGTTTCGCAAGTTTTAGCCCAGGCTAAGGCGTTTTTGCGCACTCCTGGCCAGACAAATTTCTGACTCAGGGTGCGGGCCGTGGCTTTGCCGCTGGGGTGTGCGAGAGCGTGCACAACGTCGAAGGCTGTGCGCCGGAGAGACGCCGGTAGGTACGGCCGCACCACGCCTTGCGTGATGTCTCCGTAGACGTAGTGGCCCTCAATGTTGAGTTGTTGGAGTACCAGGTTGTTCGTTGGGTTGCCTAGCAGGTCGAGGAGCTCTGCATCGTGCGCCTGCTCTTGGGCGATGACGGCTGGGCTGAGGATCGAGGGCATTGCGACGGTGGCGACTGGTGTCTGCAGCTGAGTCGTTGGGGCGACGTCGGTGGTCGCTACTTCGATTGGTTTCGCAGCTAGTGTTGAAGCTTCGGGGGGCGGTGTCTCGGGGTCGTCTTGCGGCCGGGAGAGAGCATCAGCCACGACATTGTCTTCACCTTTAGCGTAGACCAGGCGTGAGTTAAACCTGAGAATATATTCAAGGTAACGCGCTTGTCTAGGTGAAGCCTTGGTTGCTGGTTGAAAGGCAGCGAAGGTGATGGGCCGGTGATCCGTGAAGATGGTGAATGGGCGGCCCTCTAGTATTCTCTCGAAATGCTTGACAGAGGCGTAGATTGCTAGGAGCTCTCTGTCGTACGTGCTGTACCTGGCTTGCGTGGGGTCTAGCTTGTGTGAGAAGAATCCCAGAGGGCGCCACGACTCATCTGGTTGAAGCTGCTCCAAAGCCGCGCCGATGGCTGTGCTCGAGGCGTCCGTGCGGAGCGCCAAGGGGGCGTCTGGGGCCAGGAATGTTGTGCAAGCGGCGTCAATGACGCTGGCCTTGCATTTGTCGAACGCCTGGGATGCTGGTGTGGTCCATTTAAGCTTAGCTTTTTTGGGCAGGCCCTTGAGCAGCTCGTTGAGAGGCGCCTGCAGTTCCGCGGCGTGGGGGACACACCTGCGGTAGTAATTTATTACTCCCAGGAACCGTCGAAGTTCGGACGCTGTGGTTGGCTTGGGAAAAACTTTGATGGCTTCTACCTTCGCTGTTGGTGGCCGACAACCTTCTGACGAAACCTGGTAGCCCAAGTAGATGACCTGAGGTTTGCCGAAAGTGCATTTCGCCAGGTTTACCTTGAAGCCTGCCTGCTTCAAGACGGTGAACAGCTGGCGGAGGTGCTGAAGGTGCTCCTCGTGCGTCTGTGACGCGACGAGGATGTCGTCGATGTAGGCCTTAACGAAGGGAAGCTTGCGCAGCAGCTGGTCCATCGTGCGCTGCATTGTTTGCGCGGCGTTTCTGAGGCCGAGTGACGTGCCGAGGAACTCGAAGAGGCCGAAGGGGGTTGTGACGGCCGTCTTCTTTACGTCTCCGCTGGCGATGGGCACCTGGTAAAAAGCTTTGTGTAGGCCGATGACCGTAAAAACCTGACCTTGGCTCTCTTGTAGCATGTCCTCGATGATCGGGAGGGGGTACCTGTCTGGTACTGTTATGCTGTTGAGGCGGCGATAATCGCCGGTGACGCGCCAGGAGTTGTTGGCCTTGGGCACGAGGTGCAGTGGATTAGCCCACTGGCTGCTGGACGGCCTGACGACTCCTTGGTCTTGGAGCTCGGCGATAGCAGCTTTGGCCGCTGCTAGTCGCTCACCGATGAGGCGTCGGGGACGCTCGAAGACTGGTTGGCCGCAGGTGATGATCCGATGTTGGACTGGGAGGCGGTCGCTAACCGCTGGTGCGCTGCTGCACGCGAAGACGTCGGCGAATTCGTGCAGCAAAGACGAGTAGAGGCTGGCAACGTCAGGGTCGTCTGGTCCCAGTTGTTTGATTGTCGCAATCGAGTGCAGGTTGGTGTCGCACAGGATGCCCTGGACAGCCAAACCTGTGAGCGGGTCGATGAGCCGCTTGTGTTTGAGATCTGGGAGCAGACCGTGTTCTGCCAGGAAGTTGGCTCCGATGATAGCCTGGGCAACGTCGGCGATGATAAACTCCCATTGGAAGTTTCGACGTAGGCCCAGGTTGAGGTTGATCTTCCAGCTGCCGTAAGTGTGTATGGGCGAGTGGTTGGCCGCATACAGGGTCAATGCCTCTCGTTGGGCCTGGCTGAAATTTGGCGGCCGGGGCAGGATCGACACTACGGATCCGGAGTCGAGTAGGAAGTCGACCTTGAGGTGGTTGTCCCTGATAAGCAGACGGGTTTCCCCTGTTGGAAGGGTGACCTCCGCCGTCTGCGTCGGAGGCAGCCCTAAGCGTTTCCCGTTGGTTGGGTGGTTTGTACCACGAAGGTGCAGGGCTTCTTGCAGGAGTAGGCTTTGACTCCGAACTTCCTGTGGAAGTAGCACCAGGTGTGAGCACCTGGGGGCTGGTTTCGTCCTCCGCTGCGCGACCTGTCCCGGCCTCTGGCACCTCCGTTGCCCTTGTTGTTTTTGAGCAGTTCGAGTAGTTGTTTGTTGGTTGTAGAGAGCTGCGTGATCATCGCCTTGAGCGCGGCGATTTCCTGGAGCAGTATCTCGTTGTGCAGTTGGTGTGGCGGGACAGGCGAGGCGTATCCTGAGGAGACAGGCGAGACACCTGCGAAGGTGTGATTTGTTCGCAAGAACGAAGAGTTGCAGACGAGTTCATCTGCGGCCTGTAGTAGTTCGTCAAGTGACGTGGATTTAAAGATGCGCAAGAAAGGTTGCGCCTCTGCAGGTAGCAGGTCCAGCCACTTGACCCTCAAGCTGTCGTCTGTGAGGCTGTTGCCAGCGAGGCTTTTCATCTCGCGGTACAGCTGTGAGGGCTTCTTGTTGCCCAGTGACAGTCCAGAAAACAGCTTGTGCAGCTGTTGGTCCTTGGAGTCAGAGAACCTCGCAAGGACGTGTTTCTTAAGGTCTTCGTACCTGTTATCTGCTGGTGGTGCTGCGAGGATGTCCGACAGCCCGTCGACGATGATTGGCCCCAACGCTTTGACGACCTGAGCGTACTTCACATCTTCGGAGGTGGTGTTGTTGTTCGCGAAGATGAGCTCGGCCTGCGTGAACCATGTGGCAGGGTGTTTAGGCCAAAACGGAAGTAGTTCCATGGTGGTCATGAGTCCAGCGCTGGGGTTGACGCGGGAGTCTGAAAGGACTGGGCTGGGCGCGGGCGGGTTGCTGTGTGTAATGTTGTCGTTAGCCGGAACGTGGTCGACGGCAACGGTTGCTGCGTGGTGCTTTTCGTCTCTGTGTACGTCCGGGGATGACTCGGGAGAGTCGCTTGACCTGTCGGCCGCCGCGGCAGCGAGGGCAACGGCAGCGTACGCGTCCGGGTAGAGGTCAGCGAAAAGCCTGCTTCGCAGCACGTCTCGTGGTTCACGCGCATCAGCCGGGCGCGTTGGAGTGGTGTGTGCTAGCGCTTGCCAGGAGTGGGGGACTGGCAGCAGGTTAAAACCTTGCAAGGCGGTGCTCTCGTTGGCAGGAACGGGCTGCAGGTGGAACCCCAGCAGCCGTGGATCGACAGGAGACGTCTGCTCGACTGTCGCTTCCGTGTCCTGCCACGTAAATTCCGTTGTTAATGGAGAGCGTGGTTGGCTGCCACCCAACTCTTGTAATGGCGGCGAGGCGGGCACAGAGGGACTCACGCGGGCACGTGACGTTGCGGCCCGTGTAACGACGTTGGGCTTTCCGCGTGGTCGTAGTTCGGTTCCAGGGCGGGGCCGTGCCCTATTCACTGGCCCTGTTGCCCGAGACGTTGGCACTGGCGAGCGCCGGCCTCTCGACGGCGGAACGTAGCCTTTTGGCGACGACGTCTTGCCCACGTGGCGAGCGGGAGAGCGTTAAAAGATGTCGGTGCGCGAAGAGTTTATTCTCGCCTCAGCTCAACTTTTCATCGCGAACTTGCACTCACGATAAATAAAACAGTTCGAGGGGTCACCACTTGTGGGATTTATTGTTCCACAAGAAAAGGAGCACGAGGGGAAATAAGCACACGCGACAGGTTCAATCATAAGAATACAACAGACTTTATTTAGTTATGTACAAAAGGGCTTTTTCGCTCTGCTCACGTCGAGAGCTCTAAGTAGAAGAAAGAATGTATAGCGCCGCGCGACTCTTCTCCCTCAGCTGTAGGGCACCGGCAGTGGGTGTGTGAGTTGGCTCGCGCGTGCGCAGGAAAAGATGTTCCTTGGGACGATGGCCTGCTTTCGTCTTGAGCACGAAACTGGTCGCTGTGGCTGAGACGCCACAACTCTAAACGAATCTAACCTACAAAACTTTGTAGTCGTGCGTAGTGATTGGTGCGCAGCAATTTAGTCTAGGGCTTCTGCATGAAAACCTTATGGGAGATACCCGCGCAGTAATTAGGGGCGCAGCGACTGGTGCTAATTTTATAACCGTGCGCAGTAATACCAGCAAGTGATATCAGAACTAAAACAATCATTTAAAAAAAAAAAAAAAGTTACTTAACAGATAAATGTTTGTTGTTTTAATCGCACAAGATGCTGCAGATAAAGATTAAGTAAAACTGGTTCAATTTACATTAAAAAACATTGAGAAATGAGAAATTTAGTACAATCAAAAATTTCAGTGCGCAGTAATTGGGTCATTTACCCCTATATGTAGGTATCTTTGTCATCTACTAGAGAGAGAAAAAGGTGTTTCGTCCCGAGAGCACGCCAGGACACATCAGTAAGGCTGATGACGTGTTCCCTGCCTTAGACACAGGAGAGGTGTGGGCTTTAACCGACTCGATCGCGATTATGTAGTAACCGTGCGGGAATTTCGCCGCTTTACGGGAGAGAATTATTAGGGGCTTGGCCACCTAGCGAGTAGAGTCTGAAGCGCGAGAGATGTGAGACGCCACATATTCATACGTATGTCTATATCTATATACATGTCTCACTTCGAGGTAGATGCGCGGGATAGGTTTTAGTTTCAACTTTAGCCACTTCGTTCCAATGTACAGGCTCTGCGGCGCTGTTGTAGTCACATCTCCCTCAATTATGGCTTCGTGATAGAAGGCACGAAAATGAGACCTTAGGGCTTGGAACGCCACACTTTGTATTTTTACATCATGGTCTCACTACCTGCTTGTATCATAGACATAAGAAGAATAAACTGTTCGTCTTTATGTACGGCGCTAAGGCTGCTGTCTCATGGAGCGCAATATAGCGAGCAGGATAGGAATTTCTCCATAAGCGGCTGTGTTAAGTCTATTGCGCCGCGCAATAGGGCTATCCTGCAGCGCAATAGACTTAACACAGCCGCTCAATAGGGCTATCCCGTAGCGCAATAGACTTAACCCAGCCGCTAAAGGAGAAATTCCTATCCTGCTCGCTCTATTACGCTCCATGTGACTGCGGCCTTAGCAAAGTTTACCTGTGTATGGCGAACCAAACAAAACTGTTTCTGTATGATACTTATAGGTAAATTTCGTCAAGAGAACCGAACCGAACTATAAGAGGCTTGAACAAATCTATAGACACTAGTTTTCAGTGGGACTATGTGAAACTGTGGCGCCTATGGTATTAGCCTCGTTATTGGGATTATTTACGCTGTTATTCCTCTTATTCCCGTGTTTCCTTATTTCTTGCTCTTATTCCCCTTATTTCCTTATTCCTCGCTCTTGCTGTATTTGCGTGCAGAGGCCCTTCATATCGACACTATATAGTATCGCTAGTGTGCCTGTTTGGTTTGGTCGATTCCACCTTAAAACATCGTGTTACTAGAATATATCTAAGCTTGATAAATCTTCATTCCTGCTTAAAATTCGCTTATTATCTGTATTCACCCAAACAGTACAATATCTATTAGTTATTATACTTTTAGAATACTTTGATTATTGACACTGTTAACAGTAGTCTCTTATCATCAAAGCGTACACAACCGTTTCGGATGTTTCCAACCTTAAGAGAAAATCCTCAATTGAAGTGTATTGACTAGCCCACAGTAGTAAAATCAGCCGGCAAGATGCCCAAGTACCCAACGGATAAACGGTTAGTACCAGTAGTAGTAGGATTTTTCCAATTTTTACGCATGTCTTTTTGGTAGTGTGACCACGTAGGTCTAGAAAGCATAGCGCGTAAACCATTTAGGAGATCGTTCAGAGCTGGAAATAACACGTTGTCCTCCATTCATGCTTTCTGTCTGTTCGAGCATGTAGTGAAATGAAATACGCGGCAAGCGTGTACAGTAATGAGCATCAAGCCGACTTTAGGGCCTGCTCATGAATAGTTTTGAAATCGAAGATTATACTGCTATGTTGTTCCTATTAGCCTCGTGCTTCGTGTCCTTTGCCAGGTACAATGGAGCATAGATCGTTTTAGGATACCATGGGCTTGTGATTCATAATTATCAGCCATCACGAATGTGTGTAACTGAAAATTCATTATATCCGTAATTGTTGCCTTATTCCCGAATCGACAGTCGTGAGGTAAACTATGAATACAGCATATACAGAGATACTTCTTGTCGTTGGTATTTTGTTTTTTCTAGAAAAAATAAGGGTTCTACATAGCTAATGTGTAAACCCACTGCACTTAAATATATCCAAGTATGCAGCAATGTTAAGCGGTTAATATAAATTTTTAGTAATGTATTAATTGAGAATACCGTCAGAACCATAAGCAGTTGACTTTGTTTCCCGTTTGTTTTTAACATAATATTGGTCTTTGCTTCCTTTATTGACATAGCTGCATGCCTAATATAAGGTTCATTCAAGCTTATTTCCAGACTCTCTGAAAGACAGTCTTTGGGAGACACTCGGAGAACAATACTTGTTCACGTTACTCTAATTCTTTTCTAGAATAAATTTTAACAAACCTACGGTATTTCCGTTTACTGTTTACTAACAAACATCGTTTTCCTCGTATTTTTCTTAGCATTTATAACGTTATCCATGTAAACCTGGTCAGATTTGTGAGGAATATAATATATTATATATATAAATATTAACATACATAAGCTGTAGATCAAGCAGCTAAAATCATATTTGTTTCCTCCAACATTGTCATATCTGTGTAGAGTGTCTTAGGAATAATAAATCGGAAAAACCATAATTCCAATGATGCAACTTGAAATCGAAAAAACAGAAATAAGCCTTCTAAAGCCAACTAGTTGAAATTTATAAATTTCCACACCACTATCGCAATTCCAATATTAGAGTTGTTCAATCAATTTTCAAGTAGCAACATTTATGTGGTTATTATTTCACACTTTTTAAATAGAAGAATTCTGGGACTGGCAAATAGTTTAACTCAATAATTTTGTATAGAATTACGGTTTATGTTTAAAGTTACAAAAAATTTTAATAAGAAAAAAGTTAAAAGGTCAATTGTTGCCTGTTATTAACTGTGACTAGAACATCCTGATAAAAGTATAATTGTTCGTCTCCATCAATTATTCAACCCATTATGCATTTTGGAAGTCATGTCTATGCGAAATCTCTCAGGTTACTCAATGATTACCAATTCTCACCTCAGTGATCTAAGGCTATCCCTTGCCAAGCAAGCAAGCAATAATTCCCAAAATATAAGCCAGAAAAAAAAGTAACATTGTGTAGTCTAAGATATTATGTTCCTTAACCATGATGCACGTAATCTTGTTTAACCTTCAAGAGGATATTAACTGTTCTTTCCATGCAGCAAGATAATTAACTCATATTCTATAGATGTATATTAAGATGTGGGACCAGGACCATGACTGGGCCTGCAAGTGCTTGTGAATTAACGGGTCAAAAACCTTAGTGAGATTTTTTTATGTTTAAGTGACCCCATCACTAGAAATAAAAAATGAGGGTTAAAAACATTTTTGACGCATATAATCATGACCATCATTCTATCAGCGAATAAAATCATCCATTGTGGTTTCACTAGGTTCTTTCTACCACGAAAAATTCTTATAATTATTTTTCTGTAATAAATATCCAGCCACTGTGCAATGCCACACCTTGTATTTTTACATCATGGGCTGAACTACACATTCGCCTAAAAAGATTACCAATGTAATTAATTTATGTATTACATGTAATTTAAACTTGTCTGGAGTTTTTTTCCAAACAAACGTATCCATTTTGATTGACCAATCAGGAACGCTTCCATCATGTTGCCATGTCTGTCTGCGAATTTCAAAAGCTTTAAAAATATAAAGCATATTAACATCAAGAAACTCGTGAAACAATTTATATTTTTTATTTCAATATTTTCATTCCAGTTGTTTCAGTGACCAAACGCACAATTCATGAATATTTACTCAAAAAAAACTGACTTAATAGGTAATCATTCATCAATTGACGTATATGTATGTCTATGTCTATATATATCTCGAGCACGCGGTGGCTCAGTTGGCTAGGTCGTGGATTGGCACGCGGGAGGCCGTGATTCGATTCTCGGCCAGTGCGACTTTTCGGGCAAGTACCTTTGTGATTTTTGACATGTGCTTTTTCACGTCGCAATGCTCCTTCGAGGAGGGTTTTACCTTCTCGCAGCAAAAATTGCCTAATTTCGCCCTACTCCCCTCCTTTAACAGGAGTCCTCCCATTCCTTTTCTTGTCCCTTTCCCAAGTACTTAATGCCCATAGTAGTGCCTCTATTAAAGGAGCCGGACGTAGAGTACTACAATATAAATAAAAGAAATCTATATATGTCTGTCACTTTGAGGTGGATGCAGGGGATAGGTTTCAGTTTCAACTTTAAACTTGTATTTTTACATCATGGTTCAGCCCACCCTTTAAAAAGTTGGCTTCATAAGGGTGAGATTACATGTAGTCTGGCAGTCTGCATGACCATCTGTCGACAGTCACGTGACACTCATTCTTTTAGGAGATGATCATTACCATGCTGTAATAAATACATCACGTGGGCTCTTCAGCCACCTAACCGATCAACCAATCAGGAGGCTTGGAACAAACGTCTTCCATATTGGATTTTCCACCAATGAGCGTAGAGAGCGCGTTGTTTAACTACTTACACTTTATTGCTGGAAATAAATACAACTCACCTCGAAAAGCAGTATTAAATGAAAAGCTTCGTACGTACGATAACGTAAATTAGATTGCCAGAGATAAACAAAAAAACTGACTTCTAATGTTGAAATCGTTTAAAAAAAAGTTGTAAAATTTGTTTATTGAAACATTTAATAAACTTTATTGTATATTTTACAAATAACTAGATGATTATACATCATTATATTTATACGTAAAATAGTGCACCTAACAAATTTTAAACATATTATTTATCGAGGAAATTCTGTACCCTATACTCTTGTTTACTTGTAGCAGTAGTTAAAGAACGCGTTCTTTACGCTCATTCGTGGAAAATCCAGTATGGAAGGTCGCTTGTTCCAAGCCTCCTGATTAACTGATCGGTTCGGTGGCTGAAGAGCTCACCTTATGTACTTTTTACACCATGATCATTACAGAAGTCATAAGTAAGTGGTCAACAGTATCCATAAATCAGAACTGGCGGGTCCTAGCACCCTCTGAATTGAGCTTTACGCCATGTACATTCCTCATTACTTCATTATGTTATTTCTGTGTGTGTCACTCTAAAACTTAATTATCTGGCTTCTTGCACTAATTGTGGACTACTTGAGAAAAAAAAAATTTAGAGTTGAAATTTTCACTCGTTGAAAGTTTGAGCTCAACATTTCCTTACAAATACAAGAACAATAATGCATTAAGCATAACGCTATGAAAGAAATAATGGAAAAAATTCTATTAAATAATTAAGTACACAACTGATTTTTTTTTTTTTTTTCTAGACAATATTACGATTTGGATTACTACGAAAGGGATCGGGATCGTGACCGTGACCGCGATCGAGACAGAGACAGGGGTGACGAGATGAGCGACAAAAGAAGAGCTCGTGCAAGGACTGAAACTGACAGAAGAGATGAACGGGCGCGAGCCAGCAGCAGTAGCTCTGGTTATCAGTCGCCAAGGCCTGGAATATCTCAATCGCGACGCCCTGGGGGAGAACCTTACAGCCATTCAAGTGTCTCTTACTCATCTGGGCCGTCTTACGCAAGGCCCTCGCTGCCTTCTGATGAAGCAGCAGTAACCGCAGGTGCACCGTCTACTTCAGCAGCGGCTGGACCATCATCTTACTATCCGGTCAGTATAGCTCTGAAATTTATGAACTTGGCCTTATTTTATTTTATTGTGACTATATATGTAAGCTTATTTTACAATAATCTGTAATTTTCTTGTATATACGTACTTTAGACTACTGCACGTGGTGAACATTTGGGCTCAACTGAGCAGCACAGGCCGGCTATCACAGCGTATTCTGAAACTGCGTCGGAAACTGCTTCGGTTGCTGGTAACATATATTTGCTCATGCTTGGATTTTATACGCTTTGTTACATCGTTCCCTTGTTATAAAATAATTTATTTAAACATCAATGCCATCTTTTTCCTTTTTAAGAAGTTGTTCAAGTTATTGAAGAATGTGGAAAAAAATGTTTACCTTGAATATATGTTTTCTATCTGTACCTTTCGTTTATTTTTATCAACACTTACGTGCATGTACATCTATATGTAACCTACATGTTAATTTAGTATTTTCACGTATATTTATATTAAATTATATGTTGATACGTGAAATGATTAAGTATGGTCCAAAAAGTAGTTGATTTAATGTTTTTCTCGTTTGTTTATGTGAATGGATGCCTTAGTTAAAAAAATAAAAATGTTAATTCCAAATCATTGTTAAAAACGCTAGC
Source organism: Copidosoma floridanum (assembly GCF_036245765.1). Lineage (NCBI taxonomy): Eukaryota > Metazoa > Arthropoda > Insecta > Hymenoptera > Encyrtidae > Copidosoma > Copidosoma floridanum. The sequence continues at coordinate 9,238,392 of NW_028321911.1, forward strand.
TTACATTAAATTCGAATCTAAGTTAGCATTTTATGAAAAGCAATTTTGAATTTGGGAAAAAAATTTAAAGTGGTGTGTGTGTGTGTATGTGCGCGCGCGCACCTGTGTGTATGTGTGTGCGCGCGTGTTAAATTGATGATTTTGATTATTGATTAATTAACTTGTACGTTTATTCATACTTGCTCATGCATTAGGTTCTGTGGCTGGCTCAGAAGCAGCTAGAGGATCATTTAGAGGACGTCGAATGCTGCCAATGGATATTGTAACCAGGCCAAGACATCTCGTCACAAAGCAGGGTATTTTTATATTCTACATATATTACATAGTATATTGGGCATAATAATGGTATTTAAAAGATAAACTTTGGTTTTACTAATATTTAAATATAATTCTTAGGTGCGCATGGACAACCAGTATTACTGAAGGCAAATTACTTCAAATTGTTGAGTACCCCAGACTGGTGCCTTCAAAAATACCGCGTGGATATTGAGCCAGAAGAGGATCGTAATGTCATACGTAAAGGGTTGTTAAGGGCTCACAGACAAACTCTTGGAGCTTACATCTTTGATGGAACGTTGTTATATTCTACACGCATGCTACCTAAGGTAAATTATGTTCTTATCTCGAATTCGTAATTTATCATTACTTCAAACAATAATTTGTGTATTCGTTAACAGTACAGTGTGTCATTATTTTAAACATTTATCATTAGTCTAATTTTTTAAACAGCCCCTCGAATTGACGTCTCAGCGAGAATCTGATAATCAATTGATGTCAATAAAAATTCGTCATGTTGGACAGTTGAACAAAGGTGACTACGAGTATGTTGCGTTTTTCAACATTATAATGCGAAAATGTCTCGATCTTCTTGAATTGAAATTGTTAGGTCGTAACTATTTTGATCCACATAAGAAGGTAATAGAACTTGAAGTTATTGTTTTAACTCTATGAATCATTAAATATAATTTTTTTTATTGAATAAAATATTATCATGCATTTATTAAGACTGAGGTTAGAGAATATCGCCTTGAGCTGTTGCCAGGATACTTTACCTCCATTAGACAACACGAAAATGATATACTGATGTGTGCCGAAATTACTCACAAAGTGATGAGAAGTGACACTCTTCTTCACTTGTTAAAAGAGTGTTACCAAACAAATCCCCATGATTATCAGGTACCCTCAAACTTTTATGTTACACACACACAGGCACATTAATTCTCGATGTATTAACTTTGATTAAAAAAAAATTAAATTTCAGCGTGTGTACAAAAACACGGTCATTGGATCTGTTGTATTAACGTATTACAATGATAATTCATATAAAGTTGATGATGTCGACTTTTCAGTAACACCCAAGTCTACTTTCATGAAAAAAAATGATGAAATATCCTACAGTGAGTATTATAGAACGAGGTACAATGTTACTATTACAGAAATGAGACAACCATTGCTAGTGTCCAAAGCTAAAGCCAGAGATAGACGAGCTGGAAAATCAGAAATGGTTTACCTTATACCTGAGCTCTGTAAATGCACTGGTAAGTTAAAGTTGTCTGTAATTGTCAGTTGTTTCACGTTGAATTAAAAAAAATTTCACATTTTTCTGACTAGGGTTGACTGACAGTATGAGAAACGACAATAGGCTAATGAGTGCATTAGCTAAGTTCACTCGTGTGTCACCTGTTGATAGAATAAAAAAACTTATGAACTTTAATCAGCGTCTTCATGGAGTTCCAGCCATTGCTGCAGAAATTCAAAGCTGGAACCTAGAGCTTGACAGAAAGTTGGTTGATGTGCCAGCTCGCGTTCTGACATGCGATAAAATAATATATGGTGACAATAGTACCACACCGGTCAATACCAATGCCAATTGGACTGGTGATTTACGTTACCGTTCGATGCGAGTTAGCGGCTCTCTTGATGAGTGGGTGTTATTAGTACCCAACAGATTAAAGAGAGATGCTCAGGTAATTCTCTAATTGCTTATAAATCACACGTAGATGTCTGTGATCCAAACGTAGCCGATGTATATTTCGTACCAAGTACTCTTGTATGATTAATCATAATTATTTGTTTTTTTTTTTTTTTTTTTTTTTTTTTTTTTGTGCTTTCAGAATTTTATAAGTTCTTTGATCAAAGCAGCTAGTGGAATGAATTTTCGGATTAACTATCCCAAAATCATTGATTTAAGGGATGATAATCCTAGCACTTACGTTGAAACGCTCGAAATCGTCATGAGTAAAAAAGTGCCATTGTTAATCTTTTGCATAGCAAGCAATAATCGTCTGGATAGATACGCAGCTATTAAAAAAAAATGTTGCGTAGACAGGCCAGTACCCACTCAAGTTTTACTGGCTAGGAGCTTACAGAATAAATCGATTATGTCTGTTGCAACAAAAGTAGCTATACAGCTCAATTGTAAGATCGGTGGTATTCCATGGACTGTTGCGATACCACTCAATGGGTTAATGGTCGTAGGATTCGACGTGTGTCATGATACTAATTCGAAGACCAAAGACTTCGGTAATTGCCGCTCATTACAATACTTTACACATTTTTCAATGGTTCTTGTGCTCTTATATCTATAAATTATGATTAATGTAAACTGTCAGTTTTGGATTTTGGGGAAAAACAAAAATTTGTCAAATACTATGTTATATATTTAATACTAACTCTATACAGACACAGTGTCCGTATGTAAATTTATTATTATTTTAATGTCTGACCATTTGGGCTCATTACTCAGTTCATCAAAAATAAGTTCAAATTTGATTAATTTTAGGTGCAATGGTAGCATCTTTGGATTCCAACCATGGGAGGTATTTTAGTGCTGTAAGCAGTCACACATCTGGAGAGGAGCTGTCCCACGATTTGTCTGTTAACTTGCTGAAAGCTATTAAACAGTTTAAAGAAGTTAACAATACGCTACCTAAAAGAATCGTCATCTATAGAGATGGTGTTGGGGATGGACAAACCCACTATGTTGTGAGAAACGAAGTTGCTGAAGTCAAGGCTAAACTTCAGTCAATTTATGAGAATCCAGACGATCTGAAATTGGCCTACATCATTGTAACAAAAAAAATTAATACGCGGCTATTTTACAATGAACAAAATCCGAAGCCTGGAACAGTAGTGGATGATGTAATAACCGACCCTTCAAAGTATGATTTCTTTATAGTAGCTCAACAAGTCAATCAAGGTACCGTTACCCCTACAGCTTACAACGTCATTGAAGATTCGTTAGGTCTGGAAGTTGATAAAATTCAAAGATTGACGTATAAACTTTGTCATATGTATTTTAACTGGAGTGGCACTGTACGAGTACCTGCACCATGTCAATATGCCCATAAATTGGCTTTTTTGGTGTCTCAAGCTGTTCACCAACAACCTAGTACCTACCTTGAAACTCTTTTATATTTCTTGTAACTGATGCTTATTGGTTGATCTCCATTTTTTCATTCATTATTATCATTAGATTACTTTTAAAACATGCTTCATTTATTTTTTGTGGCTCTCAATATGTTTTTGAGCGGATATGTTAGCTTGTAATTTGTTACGTGAGATTTCTATCACAAATTATTTAAACTTTGGGGTAAGATTGTCAAAGTATCCACTGATGTGGCCTTCTTTTTATATCAATTAGTCTAAACAGTTTTCTTTTTTTCCATGGTGTTTTTTTTATTAATTTATTTCATTTTATTATTATTATTTTTTTGTAATAACGTATTTAACATTCATGCCTACGCATTCTACATTTTTATTTCTAAGTAATCATAATTCCATAGTAGTAAAAAAGCTTTCTGAGGAACCTGTACCATACCATTGCATAACATGTTTATACAACAAATAACTGTTAAAAAACACGAATGACTAATTAAATTCAACGAGCCAACTTTTTTCTGATAGTATGGGTTATGGTGATGCTAAATTTTTTTCTTTGGCAATCACAAAATTGTTCTCTTATGTAGTCATGTCTATTAAGTATTTTTTTAAAATAAAATTTATAAAAACTAAAAATGGTGTAACATTTGTA